>NC_139588.1:12701403-12751403 GCF_946808225.1 Silurus aristotelis
CACTCAACTGATCGTCCCCTCCCTGCAGTAGCCTACAGCTTTCTTTTTTTTCTTTTTTCAAATTTTTTTTTTAAAGATGAACACAGTTACTATCTATACACACGAACGTGCCTGAAAAAAAAAAAGTGTGCATTTTCCACCACATCTGTAATATTACGAAAGCAGATCATGTGGTCTTTGGATGAATCTTATGGATGAATCAATGTGGCATAAAGCTGTATAAACATCAAATATGCAGACCATATGAAGTCCACAAAGACATGCTACTGCCAAATTTCAGCCCAACTTGTCTGGTTGAGACAGATGTGGTTTTATTATGTCTGGAATGATGCAGTGTTGTAGCATGCCATCCTCTATAAACCAGGTCAGATGTCTTCTTCTCACACAATGAAGAATTGTTTTTTTTTTTCCGGAAATTTTTTGCCAGGGCCTATAAAGGACAAGCTGAAGACAACCACATGGTGAGGTCTAGGCCTCATTCCATCTAGCACTGGCAACTGAAGGGACAATGAAACACGCTTACATATAGGTACACACACACACAAACACACACACACACACACACACACACACACACACACACACACACACACACACACAGACCTGATTGTCATTACAAGCTTGAGGTAGCAGCACTGCAGCTGCGCAGGCTTTTGAACATCTTGCTTCTCTGCAGGACTTCGATAAACACATGTAACTTTTTGCAGACTCCACTAAGTCGTGCTTCTGGTCCTACACCCAGCTGTGAGAAATATATTTTTTGATGCCATACACAATTCCATCTTAAACTGAGTAAATGCTTTGCATTTTACATGCTCTCATCAAATCACTGAGTTTTACTCTCTAGATCAAATGTTCTACATTTTACACAACAAGGCATTCTATCATTTCTTATCAAGGCTGCAAACAACTTCCAACTTTTCTCTGTTGTGCACTGGATTTACCCTCATTTGGTGCAAGGGCTTTAGATAAATCTCATGCCGCCTCCGCATGATGCCAAAACACATTTTTAGACTTAAAAAACAAGCAAAGCAAACAGATCGATAATCTCTGCTGGTAATCCTTCACTTCCTGTCTTGACTGCTCAGCTGACCTTTTGAACCGAAGTTTTGCCCTGCGTTTGTCAACGAACAGAAGTCAAATATTAAAGAAGTCATAGAACTTCATAGCCTTGACTTTTTAGGAAGTTAACTAAGCTTTGTCCCCAAACTGTTTGTTTTGCGTTCAGATGCCTCACACTTTTGCAGTCAGCCTTTCGCACGAAAGCGCCCACCTCCGGCTCGGCTCTTATTGATCTACCACAATGCAGCTGGATTATACACACAGGAGTGTGACAGTGCTTTTGAAATTTCTGAGCTGATGTTAAAAATCATAGCAACAGCTACTTTGGATAGAGGGAATGAGACGTAGAAAATGCTGATATGGTGGAGAAAAGGTGCGATTTAAAAAAAAGTGAGTGAGAGTTCCTACCTAAGAAAGACACACAGACTTTGCAAAATGTGTTGAACTGGAATTTGTTGGCAGCCTCCAGCAGGGTTTTGGCGTTGGCTGAGTCGATGACCAGTGAGCCGGTGTACACAAACTCCAGGAGCATCTCCAGCACGTCTGCACCGATGTTGGTCATCTGCAGCTCCAGCTTCTCTCCACTACCCGTCTCTCCGAGGGACCTGAAGGCAGTGACAGAGTGGTTAGAAAACCAAGCACACACAGACACAATGTAACCTGTTTTAAAACATTTGAACATTCTTTTTAAAATACATAAATTTGCTTCCTGCAAGTGAACAACACATTATTGCTCTAATCCACTTACAATAAAATAGCATAGCATGCATATACACAAATATGCATATTCACACAAGAGGATAAGTGGACACTTACGGGGAACATTAAGGCAGACAGAAGGGCCAAAGGTTTCATTACTACAGCAATATTTTTTTGAGAAATAATATTAATAAGCTCTAGCCTTAACCCAAGCTTCATTTATATGCCACACAATGTGATTTATATCCCTATGCGTGATGATGTCATTCAGATCCAATTGCACTGATTAGTTTAAATGCAATAAGCCCCCAGGGTGTACAGCGGGGATCAGTGAATAATGGTGTGCATCAGGGTTTTATGCCCTGTGTGAAAGAATAATCCACTCAAGGTCAAGGCCAAGAGGAGCACAATTAATGGCCAGACAGCAGCTGATTCTGTTTCAGTGTCTGAGACATCCCCAAAAAAACCCATGTGCACAAATACTGTATTACGGCAAGGATTCTAGGAGCCAACGGGACAAAAATGGCCCGTGATCAAATATCATCTTAGGTTAGAATGGCTTTAAAGATCCAAAGATGCATTATTTTATTTGATGTGACAGCTACATTTATTAGGCACTATCTTTTTTCAGTTCATTTGCATACAGCACACATCAAGTGTAGAAAACAAGCAATGCAATTTACAAGTAATTTTTTTAGGGTCATTAATGCACATTGTCAAATTTAGGCTAATTGTGACAGCACTGCCAAAGAACAGAAATTTGTGAGAGTGTAATCAGCATTTCATTTAGCATATTCCCTTTAAATAATTAAACATGCACAGACAGCCAAGCATACAGACAGACAGACAGACAGACAGACAGACTGGTGTGATACGTGTGGTAGACACAGGGAGGAGGAAAAAGGGATGGGCAGGTTAGTTGTGCCACAGTATGCCAGCAGCCATTCTTCTGGGAGTGGGACATGTTCCATGACTGGGCCTGGATCTTTTGAAATGAGGGAGCTGCTACTGTCCCCCCCTCCCAGCAGCCCTTAAACCCCCCTGCACAAAACACCCTAATCATCAATGTGGCCACCGTTTTCACGATGGCCCCTGTACATGAACATGTGAGTGTGTAGGACATTATTAGTCTTCGTATGGAGCGGGCTTGAAGGGGGAGAAGGCCAACTCAAGAGGACAACGTGCAATTATGGCTCTGCAGATACAGCTGAAAAGACTGTCAATGTTACTGCCTCCTGAAAAGCAAAAAACGTCAGAGTTTGTTATTTCCGTCCTCACTAATTGTCACGGCGACGGGTTTTAAGATAATAGAAGGGGGATTAATCCTGGGTTAAGTTATGGATGAAGAGGAGAAGAGGACAGAAAGGGGGAGATAATAAGAAAAAGAGAGCTAGAAATAAAACAAGAGAATGTTCATCAGCCAGGTCAATTAGTGCAATGTGAATTGGCTCGGGATAGCAATTTGCTTTGTCTGGCCACTTTTGTTATGGAAATCGCTTCTAGCTTGGGAGAGAAGTGTGAATTTATGTGGCGTCTGATTGCAGGCTTTGGAGGAACAGAATGAAGGAAAAAGAGACAGAAAGAGAAAGAGAGAGAGTGTGAGAAAGGGTGAGAGAGTGAGAGAGTGAGAGAGAGAGAGAGAGAGAGAGAGAGAGAGAGAGAGAGAGAGAGAGAGAGAGAGAGAGAGGAATGACAAAGTGAAAGTGTGTGGCATGTGTGTGAGCGTGCATATATGCATCGTATTGATGTGTGAAAAGAATGAGAGCAATAGAAAAGACAGAGAAAATTTCGCAGAAAAAAGAAAAAAGTGACCATCTATTTTATCCACAGGAACCTTTACAACCAAACACACACACACACACACACACACACACACACACACACACACACACACACACACACACACACACACCCACACACATACACACACATCACACAAATATAAATGGTTGAAGAAATTCCAGAGACTCTGTATAAGTTTGCCATTTTGTTAGCAACAAACTGAATCAGAACCTGATGTTCAGGAGTGTTGAAATATTCAAGACTTTTACTAACTGACAAAAAATTAAGCTCTATTGTGTATTCATGTGTATTTATCTTCTATTGCAGCATTGTGAGTCTATCTGCTTATTAAAAACACACACAAACTGCAAATCATCTTTAAAAACAGAATTGGGGCTTTCTGGAAACAAATATATTTCTGGTGTCATCTATTGCAGGTGGACACATGGCACTGAGCAACAAAATTATAAAAAGTGTTTGGGTTTAATTAAGATTAGGTACGAGTAGGCGTGCTGCTGTAATATCTAGACAGATCGGCTCCTCTTATTACCTTTCCAAAACAAGATGTTTATTTTCACATTTTACTTTTTATCATGCTATTTAATTTCTTTAACAGATTTTACATCAATCCCTAAATACAGTAAATGCGTTTCTGTCCCCTACCTACGGTAATATAAGGTAATGGCAAGTCTCTAATTAATTACTTTTATTAAACTATTTATTCTGTTACTTATATAATGATCTGTGCATAATGACATGTCAAGTGTCTGACTTACATTTCTATTCACAACAAAGTTATTCCTATATACGTTTCAGAAAAATAAATCGACCTGTTGCATTTGTCAGATGTAGCTTATTATTATAATTAGTATTATAATATTATATTTACTATTATATATGAAAAAAGGGCCAAAATCCCTCCTGTAGTGTGTGCAAACCTGGTGAAAAACTACAGGAAACATTTAACCTCTGTAATTGCAAACAAAGGCTACTGTACCAAATATCAACATTCACTTTCTCAGGTGTTCAAATACTTATTTGCAGCTGCATCATACAAATAAATAGTTAAAAAATCATATATTGTGATTTCTGGATTTTTTTTTTCAGATTATGTCTCTCACAGTGGACATGCACCTACGATGACAATTTCAGACCCCTTCATGATTTCTAAGTGGGAGAACTTGCAAAATAGCAGGGTGTTCAAATACTTATTTTCCTCACTGTGTGTATATATATATATATATATATATATATATATATATATATATATATATATATATATATTCATTAATTCATTTTCTCCCGCTTTTCCGTAATTCGGGTCGCGGGGGCAGCAGTCTAAGCAGGCCCCCGCCTTCGACTGCTGCCCAATCCTCACAGCACCGTCCCTTACGGTCCCTCCTGCAGGTGGTGAGCCCACGGGGAGCCCCACGTCACTCCGACGTCACGGACCTTGATATTTCCCTCGTAAGGGACCCCCGGAGCATAGAGGGTTAAGGGCCTTGCCCAAGAGTGGCAATATATATATATATATATATATATATATATATATATATATATATATATATATATATATATATATATATATATATATATATATATATATATATTAGACTTTATTTAGCTTGCACTTTTTGCACGATTACTACTTTTTGTACTTCTGGGAGATGCCAAACTGCATTTCACTGCTATTACCTGTGCAATGACAATAAAGTTTGTTCTATCTATCTATCTATCTATCTATCTATCTATCTATCTATCTATCTATCTATCTATCTATCTATCTATCTATCTATCTATCTATCTATCTATCTATCTATCTATCCATCCATCCATCCATCCATCCATCCATCCATCCATCCATCCATCCATCCATCCATCCATCTATCTATCTATCTATTTTCTCAATGTTTCTTTCTCTGTCTCTACCCCTTTCTATCTATCTATCTATCTATCTATCTATCTATCTATCTATCTATCTATCTATCTATCTATCTATCTATCTATCTATCTATCTATCTATCTATCTATCTATCTATCTATCTATCTATCTATCTATCCCTCCCCCATGTTTGGTTTAAACCGCAGTCATGTTTGTTCTACAGAAATCCTGGTCAGCTTCAGTCTTTGAAAATAGAAACTGTTGGCTGAGACTCTGATTCGTGACCATGCTTCTAAATTGTGTGATGGTTTATTCTCGGTAAATGTATGCAGAGAAGTTGGTGACTAAAAGACGATGCAAAAAAAGATAATCTGTGAATCTGTCATTTTCTCTGGGAACTTGCACATTTTCACCAGAGGTTAAAATTGTGTAAATGCTGCAGTGTGGCCCTGGCAGTAGTCTGACAGCCATTTAATCTAAAGTGAAAAAAGAAGAAGGTTGTGAAAAACAATACGATTTTTTTTTAACCACAAATATTTCTGAAAGAAATTCGCAAAAAAAGGGGGAAAGCAGGGCTTAATTTTGCGCTTCCCAGACCAAAGCATTAATGATAACAATCTCCCACCGTCTTGTTTCCTCACTCGTGATGCCACAGCTCCAGTAAAACTAACACATTGCATTCATATAAATAAACAAGAGCTGGGGTGTGAGATGCTCCCACAGCTTGCCACGTTTCAAATTACACACTGATGGGTAGGCGCTGAGGCACTGCCCATAAATTAAAGTGGCACCAAGCACACTTATTGAAAATCTAAAGGGGAAAATGGAATTACTGAGGGCAATCCATCTCTGTGTGCTGAGCAACAGATGCTAAAGGTGAGAGTAATAGTTTTTTTTTTGGGCAGACAGGAGCATGAATGCACATTTGGGAGCTGCATTACATCCTTCAGGTTCCATGCCTCACATTCCCCCTTCTGATTAACTTAACATTAGGGTAAAAAATTTAAAAATAGCACGTCTCAAGCTGTAACGGATGGGAAGAGGTCAAAACCATCTCAGATTTAAGTGATGATAGCTGGCATAAAATGAAAAAAGGGAAAATGTACCTGTATACATTAAATAGATGTATTTCAAACACTAAATCAGTACTTTATATTTCCTTATTGCTTAATTATACAGGGTTGACAAGATAAGACTTAGTTAAAGCATTTAGCTAGATCTCAATGTAAGTAGTGTATGTGTGATTATAACAGATAAGAACAGACATGTTTCCTGCACTTAGAAAAGAAACTGTTTGGATTTTAACTTGTTTTTCGATTGAAATATATCAGAAATGTAATTAAACGTTTATGTGAAAACATTTTTTTTAAGGTATTTATTTCAAATCAATCAATAAATAAATCTTGATAACTCAGCATTATCAGAAATGGAATACCTTTCCAGTGAATAAGTTACTGCAGTTGCATTTATCTCTAATGTATTGTACTGGAAGATTCAGAAAAACAACACTGTAGTTTTCTGTTTATTTTACATAGTAGTTACTGAGGTCACAAGAACTGCCCTTGTCTACTGTCTATTATAAAATAGCACTGAATGTTTATCAGGAAAATCTGTTGAAAAATACTGTTTGTGGTAACCTTGCATATGCTACAGATACAGAAGCGAGAAATCAGATTAAAAACACTTGACTATTACTTCGAGGGAAGAGAGAGTTCATGGACTGCAGGTGAACACAGCATGTATTTCTGAAAAATGAATATTTAAGACAAACCCACACACACTCACACACAAATGCATGCACACACTGTGATTCGATAATGACCTAAAAATAACTACTACTGTAAAGACACCTCGCACCTACACTGACCTCTTTAACATATATTAAAATGTGTACGAGAAGCTACTGAAAATAGTGACCAAAAAAAGTCAAAATACACACAAGCAGCACACCAAAAGCTGACAGAGAAGGTCAATGATTCAATTCATTATCTTTGAAGTACATCACTTTTTGCATAGTGCAGCCAAGACACGATGTAATAAGGCCAGTATCCTTTAAGTGATTAAGTCTACCTACAATTCTACGTTGTCTTTTCAGATTTGGTGAAACAGTGATAAAATTGATTAAGGTAAAAGTCTCCGTTGCAAGGACACTGTCATAAAACCTTTGGCATTGGGACAAAGACATAAAAAGTCCGGTTTAAGAAAGATATGAATTAATTGCTTGCTGCTCACTGTGACATGCGTATCTGTGCCTAAGCAAGCAGCATCCTGGCCTTGTCTAAGCTTTAGTATGAGTTTTTTATTTCACTGACCTTCTGACTTTTCAAAATAAATTTCTATCCATTATAGTCTTTACTAAACACTATATCGTGTCAATAACACGAAAGCAACTGCTTTAACATAAATACCATTGACGAGACTTATTATTCAGATCTTTCCTTCCACCTACTCAACCATCTACTGACATTCACTAGCTCATATTGTGGCATTAGTATTATATGCTCCTCTCTGCTATTTATTCTTTACCTCATTATAACAAGGTTGCAATAAATATACATAACCTAGAGGCATTTCAGACAGGCATTTCAAAGCGTGTGGACATGCACGTGCAAACACGTTATGTGGGAAAGCGAATAGGGCTGTAGCCATATCGATTATTTTAGTAATCAAAAGTTCTGCCGATTAGTCCAACGATTAATCGTTGGACTAATCGGCAGAACTTTTGTTTACTAAAATAATTACTTAAAAAGACGTCTCTTAAAATGAACAAGTAACTTGTTTTATTTTATTGCTGAAATTTTATACAAGACTATCTGTGAAGACTAAATTCATTTAGTGCAATTACATCAAAATGCAAATACAAATATATAAATAAAAAAAATATAATAAAAATATTAAAACAAATCTCATTTTTTTAAATGATAAACGCACTGCATGGTGTTTTCTTTATGTTTAAGTATGAAATGATCCTGAACTTTGGAAACTTTCTGTTGTTTTCTTTGGCCTGAATCTATGAAAGCCCGTTTCCACACATTTTATTTCTCGTAAATATCCAACATTTCAGGTGTATCCTGAAGTTTAAAGCTGTTGGTGTATGAACAAGCCTATTTTGCTTCATCTGTCTTGTTCCGTCTCCTCCAGAGCCTCCTGATTGTTAGACAGAGTTCTCTCCAGGGTTCTGAGGCTCAGTTTGATACCATGTGATTCTATTGATTGTACCCCATTTCATCTTCAATTTGTAAATCTTTCTGGCACTGCAGAAGGAGTGACGCTGCACAATTGGCTAAAAAAAAAGTCGGAATTGCAAGAGGAAAAAGTCTGAATTAGCAAAGTTTGTTTTGTGTGGCAGAAACGGGCTTCCGTATGAATCTTCCCCTCGCCCTTCGCTGTTTTCTCCCCGTTCCTCCATTTCTTTCAGTCTGTAGCGTCTTCTGTGTTACCTGTCCAGAGCGTTTCAGAGTTTAGCGGGTGGTGCGTCAATAAAAATGGTCCGTCGTGAAACACGGTGCTTCGTGTGTAGTTAAACGGACTAAACGAAGCAGAAGAAATAATTTGCCTCGATGATTTTGTATTCGAATTACTTGAGTTATTCGAGGAATCGTTTCAGCCCTAAAAGCAAAGTACAAATGAAAGCACGCGTGCGAGCATGGCTAAATGAGTTCACACCCACTCAAACACATTGTTCCCACACGCACAAACAAATGCCTCCCTTACTAGTCTGTTAACCTCCTTAATGTCAATAAACGCTCTGCCAGGAATATAAAATGACTGAATAATCATAAAAATGCAGCAAGCTCGCAATGTGAGTAGACAAATGCAATATAGACGAGGTAATATATAAAATTCTGCTCTTCAGCAGTAAATACAGGAGATGGCTCTGACCTGTGAAGGTAATGATTCAGCAAAGTGCAGGAAAGAAGCCGCGTTCGTTTCTTTGTTTGTAACCGAGTGCTCTTTTTCTACTATTCATCACAGCTTGAATATTTAACATATGAATAGGACGCTTTTTTTCTGTGTGCCCTATACGCTGTATGCACTGATAAAATAGCTGAGAAAGCTCGTCTAGTCACGCGACAGACACCACATAGTGGAGGACAATATTGAAATGCACAATAAGGTATTCTTTTGGTAAAGGCCATTTTATGAATTCCTCCATTTTTATTTAAAGATCCGCCAGTCATGGAACACAGTCTCTTGTTATTGCACTCTAAATTAGAGGGGAAAAAAAGGGAAAAGACAAAAGTTGATTTTATATATTTTTTTTTTCCCATTTTAAGATACATTCATTGGAGTGGAAGAAGGAATGGCTGCTGGCCCTGCGATAGAAACCAAAGTCCTCACACAACCTGCAAGAGAGAGAGGGGGAGGCAAGGGAAGAAAAAAAAAACCATACAAATGTGCCCTATGAAAAGAACGGATCAGATCGACGGCTGGTGAGAAGGGAAGAAAGGCAAACCTTTTCACCAGGTTCTTGAAATACAAGCTGCAGGAAGCTAGAACATTTTGGTGGACTTCAAACTCTTTGCCTTCAACTACAATTTTCAGGTCTGTAAATTCTTTCTCTCTGCGTTGCTGGTTCAGCTCCTTCAACATCTCTGTAGAACAAACAAAAAAAAAAAAAAACAGACAATGCCAAATACTGTTTCAGAAATACACATTTTATAATAAAGACAGAAGTAAAAGAGAACTGAAAAAAAAAATGTGGAAACATATCAGCAAATTCTGTATAAGAGAAAAGGAGAAGAATGCACAGCACATTAGAGATAATAAGCACATGTTAGAAATTGTGCAACAACAATGAAACACATTGCACATTTGCAAGCAGAAAAAACATAGTATGTTATAGGTTAAAAACCATCTTTGAATTATCACAGTGTACACAAATGACATTGAGACTTGGCATGAGAGCGAACGCTGACTGACCTACATATGCTATGAGCTGAATATCTGAACCTGAAACACCAATCAAACAGAAGGACGTGAATCGATCAAACACTGTTTCTACAGATTTATGAATAATATAATAACTAGACGTGCTGAAGATGGATAAAGACACAGATCAGCCACTGCAATACACAAATTCAATTTTCTAATGTGCAAATATATTTCACGTTATACTCAATCTCTCTTTCTCTCTCTCTCTGTCTCTCTCTCTCTCTCTCGTTCCCTCTAGACTTTTATCTGTGTATTATAAGCTGACATTCTGAGTACAAAAGCTTATGTAGTCGTCATCTGTAATAAACCTGAGCTAAGCTGGTAGAGAAGCAAATATGTTTGTGTTTGATTAAACGCTCAGTATGAGACACATAATCAATACACCATTACAATGGCGGTGCACCTCAAAATATTTCCAAACTGCAAAAACGCAAAGACATATTACAACACTCCATTATGAAAATTGCCTTGTTTGAAGTATTACCACCTGCAAAATATGATTTGTTCTTTCCTATTACATTCAGCGGAGGCAGTTTGAGGCAGATGCATTCATACACAAAAGAAAACAATGCAAACTACTGAGAAGGCAGAACACTACAATGCTCTACAGCAAACAAAACACATCTTTTAACCAGTGCTATTTTTTTTCAAATAATTTGAAGCCGAAGCATTCCTAGTGTAATTTGGATGCCTTATTTGTCTGCTCTTTACTGTTTTATTGAGGAAAGTAGAAGTGACTGTGCAAAAGAACAGACAAATATCCCACTGAAAAAATGTGTAGCATAGATATGTAAATAATGTAAATGATAAAAAAAAAAAAAAAAAAAAAACCTGGAACAGCTCTGAGCTGGAGTGGAAGTGGCTCCAGTGTTTAATGAGGCTCTGTAACGTGAACTTCCCGTCAAAATTGAAAAGAAGGGCAGTTCAAGGTCAAGAGCTACTGACTATGGGAGGGATCTTAGACATTTCTCTTCTTGAGCTTAGGATAACTGGCATACACTATAACATTAATAAATAAAACACACGTTTATTACTAAATACTACTACTAATAATAATAATAATAAAAACAACAATAATAATAATAATAATAATGGGGAAAAAATGTATCTAATAAACATTTTGATCTGCTATTTTTTTTATGTTTTTACACAGAAGTTTACTCCAGGAATTGAGAAACTTATATTTTTAACACATTTTGCACATCATTTTCCATAATCAGCTCTAACAGAGCTGTAAATCTGTGAAAACATGCTTTCGAGAAAATGCTATTCGAATCCTAGTTCTATTGTTTCACTATTTTTTGGCATGATTATATTACTAATTATAAGAAATACATTTACATTTACGCCATTTGGCAGACCACTTTATCCAGAGCGACCTACATTAATCTCATTCTTATGCATCCTGGGTTAAGGGCCTTGCTCAAGGGTCCAACACAGGCAGCTTGGTGGTGTTTAAACTCACAGCCTTGTGATCAGAAGTTTTAGAAATATAACATAAAATAATACATTAATAAAAATGAAATAAAATGCAAAATTGGTGGTCAGGTTTGTGTGGTAGTTTTGGAATTTTGCCCCAGCCTTTGAAAAAAAAATAAATAGGGTAACATGTTAGATTTGATCAACAAAATGCCACACATTGCTTGCAGGCACAAGGGCGGATTGAACTGTGTTAAACTTAAGAAGCTATTTCAAAGTTGAATTTTGTCTACAGATGCCAACATGATGGGATTGCGTGGTACGGAATGTACGGAGTGTGTATGAACACACACACACACACACACACACACACACACACACACACACACACACACACACACACACACACAGGCAATGGTGATGACAAGCTGAACCCAGAGTGGCCACTTCACTAATAGAGAAAAGATTATAGTGTGTTTTATAAATGCACCTGCAACTAAAATTGTCTGGCACCAAATCACAGGAACTTCAACTCTGAGTGTCTTGCACTTGCAATCATTCTGCTTGTAGTAGCAATTAGGCAAACATGCTAATATGTCCTAAACATGCTAAATTACCATCAGTCTTGCTAACAAGAAAATATGAGTAGGCAGAAAGAACAAAATAGAATTGGTACCACAAAAAATCCCAAGCATATGCCGGCCAATGCGGCGACAGTATTTTTATGTGAGGAAAATGGTGAAGCAAAATGAGACCCGATATGTAATAATAATAATCATCATAATAATAAAAACATGCTAATAATATTTTTTCTCTGCCAAACAATCTACACTCCCATCTTGTTTTTTTCTATTAGGTCATAAAACAGAGGTTCCACTTCAATGAACTGCTTTTAACTCTGAATGAATTCTCTATGGTGTTTGTTCAGAACTCTTCAATGCTAAAGCTAAGGAAGCAGAAATGCATAGTTGTCAGTGTCTTTCAGAAATATTATAGCTGAACCATAGATGTTGGCTCATCTGCATTCAAAATCTCAATGTGTGGGTCAGATGATTATAACAGATAATTATACCAATATGGAGACTGGAGAATGTTTCACCTTGATACTGCCCACTTGATGTAAACAGTCATGTGAATTTGTGTATTTATGTGAATGTTATTGTAACTGGTGCAGCCTTTGTGCACGTCTGTGTGTGTGTGTGTGTGTGTGTGTGTGTGTGTGTGTGTGTGTGTGTGTGTGACCAACATGGCTTTCACCTCCAATCTCATGTCGCAAAGAGCACCCAATTCACTTGCGGAGAGAATAAAAGAGAGGCAGCTGGAGAGAAATGAGGAACTTCAGCTGTAGTTGAACAATGGTTCACCCACGAAGTTGGTGGACACGGCTGATAGAAAAGAAAATTGCGGTGTATAAGTGGAGGGTCAAGGCCCAGCGAGGAACAGAACATCATTAGTGTGGAGCATGAAACAGCCTGCGGCATATGTGTGCTTCCCCTCAAATGTACACACACATCTACACACACTCACATAAAAAGGGTATATGTGGGGTGAATTGAAGTGCTGCTAGTATTCCACCTACACTGTATAAATTAACACTTACAGGACAAAGTGAAGTGAAGTGAAACTTTAAGGAGCTGTTCCAGGGTTTTAATGTAAATAAAATAGCGAGTGATTGCAGGTTATACATTTAGACACAAAATTATTATATCAATGTTCTATGTTGTATTTGGTGTACAAAGATCTTCTGTTGTATATAATTGTTTTTAACATATTAGCAATTTCTGGAAGAAAAAAAATATATACAGTATATAGAATCTTAAATGCTTGGCTAGTTTCCAGACCCTATAGACCTTACACATTAAATAAATGTTTTAACATGTTCGTTTGACCTTTTTGACAGTTTTTATAGATCCATTGACACTGCATCTCTATATATTATGTATTATCAGAAAAAGAACCATGCCATGAGCTTGGAAAAAAGGTTCAGAGCTAATAATTGTATGTGATGTGTTCATGCAGCAGTTATTCACAGCTTATTTTTGCTTTATACAGCATTCCCATATTCTTACCATATATTATCAGTATCTTTCCTTCTTCCTAATGTCTACTGTGTTTAGAATGTACAGTATTGTGCAGAAAACTTGCTATAAAGCAAATGTCTTCTAAAAATATTCAAATGAAACATTTCTACCTTCTACAATCCACCATGAAGAAAAGTAAATAGTAATAAATTAAGCAAGGATGTTGACAGTGCCTTGATTTTGCATCAATAATATCAGGTACACTGTGCACTTTTATAAAGAAATTACCTTGTAAATATTTACAATTCTTCCGCAGAGTTTTGAATGTCACATTTGCGTCTGTATTTTAAAAGTGCCCTATTTTGTAATGTGTACCCTTTTTTCTTTTTTTTTACTGATAGAAATATTTTTCTAACAATTTTCTTTTTGCAAATGAAAGTATTGCAGATGTCATGAAACAGACATCAGAGACAAAATAATGTATTATTATTTTTAAATTAAGGTAAATAAGCTCTCGCACAATAGTGTTTACATTTGCAATTACTTGGCAAACGCTTATACAGAAAGAACAAACAAACAAAGAAACAATTTTGTGATTGGAAATTCCTTTTTAGGAATCTAAATCATACATCAGTGTAATTAAACTGTATTGTTTTTAGGCTGATCCTGTTTGTTGACAGGACCTACCCAGTTCTTTGGAGTATAAACCGCATAAAATCACCTAAAGTACTAAACACACATAATTAGAAGCCGGTTTCTATAAGATACTGTCTAGTAAAATATCTC
The DNA here is from genome assembly GCF_946808225.1 of Silurus aristotelis. Lineage (NCBI taxonomy): Eukaryota > Metazoa > Chordata > Actinopteri > Siluriformes > Siluridae > Silurus > Silurus aristotelis. The sequence continues at coordinate 12,715,990 of NC_139588.1, forward strand.
CTATACAATTTAAGTCTTATGTTAGTAATTATTCATTAGTATGCCCACTATAGCAGTAATATTATATATATTAGGAAAGAATATAAGAACACACAAAAAACACATAAAATCTGTTCGTATTAATAATGTTAATGTTGTGTAATTGTTGTATAATGGTCAAATCTTTCTATAAAAGGAAACTGAATAAAAATAAGTACAAAAAAATAATCTGAAATAATAATGTATAATAATACTAATAATACTAGTACTACTAAATCATCATCATTATTTACCGTTTGTTATACATGCAAAAATCAGCCAAAACATTAAAACCACCTGCCTAATATTGTATAGGTTTACTTGTGCCACCAAAACAGCTCAGACTTATCAAAACATAGACTCCACAAAACCGCTAAAGGTGTTTTGAAGTATCTGGCATCAAGATGTTAGCAGCAGATCCTTTAAGTACTGTAAGTTGCGAGATATGGCTTTCATGGCTCAGACATCTTTGTCCAGTACATCCCACAGATGCTTGATCGGATTGAGATCTGGGGAATTTGGAGGCCAAGTCACCACCTTATTTTCTGTCATGTTCGTCAAATCATTCCTGAACAATTCTGCGGTGTAGCAGGGAGCATTATGCTGCTGAAAGATGCCAATGTACGGGTGAACTGGGTCTTCTGCAATGTTTATGTAGGTGATACTTGTCAAAATAACATCCATATAAATGCATGCCAGGCACCAAGATCTCCCAGCAGAATATTTACCAGACCATCACACTGCCTCCAACCTGTTTTTCTTCCTCCCCTAGAACATCCTGGTGCCACCACTTCCCCAGGTAAGCAACGCACACACAGTCATCCAAATAATTAAAAAGAACATGTGATTCATTGGATGTGGCAACCTTTTTCCATTGCTGCATGGTCCAGTTCTAATACTCACATGCCCACTGTAGATGCTTTTGGCAGTGGACACAGGTCAGCATGGTCTTTCTGATGGGTGTGTATCTATGCAGCCTCATAGACATCAAACCTTTCCATGTAATCAAACCAGACAGGCTAGTTCTGCCTCAGGCACCCCTGACCTCTAGGCAGTTCCTTAATTTATTCGTTCATTCTTTATTTCTTTATTTATCGATCACACACACACACACACACACACACACACACACACACACACACACACACACACACACACATATATATATATATATATATAAAAGGGGTGTAATAGTACACAAAACTCATGGTTCGGTATGTACCCCGGTTTTTAAGTCACGGTTCAGTTCAATTTCAGTGCGGTTAGGGGGAAGAAATGCGAAACATACGCCTGCATGGTTAAATAATATATAAAAAATTTTAAATAATATTTTATACAAATAAATTTCGTATCAACGCAATTGACTTTTTTTTTATTATATTCATTGCATTGGCACAAATTATAATAATGAAAGAAAATTAAATAAATAGAAAAATTTTATTTAACTTTACATTTGTTAGAACCCATTTGGGTAATACAGATGTGTATGTGTGTGTGTGTGTGTGTGTGTGTGTGTGTGTGTGTGTGTGTGTGTGTGTGTGTGTGTGTGGGTGTGTGTGTTATATATTTTATTTTCTAAATTCTACATAACTGTTCTACTAATTTCAGCATACTTTAACAAATGTCTTCATCCCTTTATCTCACCACTTAATACAGATGTTCCGCAGGTAAAAATGATTGCATTCGTTACAGGCTATATATATATTGTCATAATTTCAATTCACCTAAGCTAAAAAACAATTCATGGTCATTCGTCATTTCGGATAAAGATACTGTTTTTCCAGCAATTTTGGAAAAAAAAAATCAGCTTTTTGTTTATTGTGAAATTATCCAGTATTTATAGTATTTAACACAAGTCTAAAAAAAAATGTCTGTAATTGTTTTTAAAATATTGAATCTCTATAAAATGGCAAATTTGGGTTAATAAAAGGCAGCATGCATGGTTTGTAATGAGGAAATTAGAGGGAAACGGCATGCCGTATTGAGATTTGTTCTCTGAAATTTTCCACTGCACCATGCGGCATCTAAGTGAACCAAGTTATTTTATCAGATGTCCAAATTAAGATGAAAGTTTTTGTTTATTGGATTTTATTTTTCACATTTCATCATTCAAAATTGTATTTCTGTATTAATTATTTATTAGACAATAATATCTATATATGAAATGTATTTCTAACAAAAAGTATATCAGCCTACATAATTTTGGGGAAAAGTATGGTTTCTTAGAATTGACTTAAAAAATGACTGTTTAATAACATTTTAAAGATAAGAATACATTTGCACATAATTTCATTTACAGTAAACATTTATTTGTATTAAATATTAGAATTGCTATCATGTAGTAATTCTTTTTTTTACTTTATACTTTTCTTTAAGCTACTTAAAATATAATTTTATATTTAAAATATTATCTTGGCTTATCATCTAATGCTAAAGTTACATAAATGCTAATCCTGCATTTGCTATTCTTTACTCATGATCACACCCATATGATATTATCATGTTATAGACTCTAAGACTCATTTACACTGAAGAGAGTACAGTAGAGAGACATCGCTGCACGAACATTCTTTTGTGCCGCAATAAAAGAAAAGAAGCTGCTTATGCGACGCGCACACTGTATCCATGACAACGTGGGTGACTATATTCCAGAAACGTAGTTATTTTAACCTCAGTTGATAAACTCATCCCATGCTAGATTAGTCTATATTTGCCTCAGTGCTGGGTTTTCAAACTGACCCAAATCTGCTTATCTTTAACCCAGTGTAGTATGTGTTACAAATTGCGGTGGATATCATGATGCTAAATTATCTTCCAAAATTCAGATTAGCATGTTGTGGAGCTGCCAGGATATCTTTTGTTTAAAAAACAGATATTAAATTTAGAAAGACTAACGAGAAGGTTCACAATAAAACATACTGTTATCTTGAGAAAATATCTCTAAAACACATCTTTGACCAGAGCAGTAATGAATTTCATTCTCAGAGACAAGTGAGCTGTAGGGTCAAGTACATAAGAGGATAATGTATATATATATATATATATACACACACACACACACACACACACACACACACACACACACACACACACACACACACACACACACACACAATGGTTGAAAGGCTGTATAAAAAAAAAAAAAAAACTCTGGCTGCACATCAAAGAAAGTGTGCTTCATACTCTAGGGTTTTTTTTCTGGAAAAAATCATGGAATAAAATCTGAGTTTTTGCTCATCAATCATACAGTGGCAAAGTGGAGCAAAATAGTCTACAGGCAGTGGTTTTGCAAGTGTTTTTTATCATAACCAACCTGATATTCTTTGCCCAAATTATTCTAAAAGGCACAAGATAACTTGATAAGAATGCGAGCCAGAGCCAGTAGATAACAGAAACTCTAAATCAAATAGAAATGCAGTGCTAACAGCTACGCTTTCTGAACATTTCAAAAGAGGTCCGCGGTCACAACAGGCTATACCTTACATGGCCACTTATACGAATGTATTTTAAAATGTTGTTTTAAAGTAGTATATAACTAACCTGTGCAGATTACGTTACCTTGTTTATATGTGATAAAACAAGGCTCCTTCTGTGTACAGCTTGAGATATTTTTTGAGATTCTTCTAAAAATTTCGGGCTCCATCACAAGAACATTATAAAGCACCGGTGCTCAACGTTAATCCATAAAGAGGCCTTTCTTATATCTAGCTTGGAAAAGGCAGTGCTCTCTCTCAAGCCTTGTCCATAGAGAGAGTTTTCACACTGTGGGGATTATTTAGCAGATAAACCAAAGGCCTCTCCTTGTATGGGAGAAAACGCCCTTCGGCCTTTGTGTTTCTTCTCTCCAATAGAATTCCAAAGAGCATGTGATATAGACCCAGGATGCATTCTGAGACCACGGGTCCACACGCACAAACAATAGCTATCAGGTACCTAGCTGTCCGCACAGAACAGGAGAAGTGCCAGCAGCCGTACGTGACGCAAGATCCATCAGGAGCGTGGCAGCAGCCGATCTTTCATTTTGATGTGCTTGAGCCACGAGCTGCTGTGATTCTTTCCCTCTAGGTTCACTCGCCTCCACTCTAATAGCTCTAGTTATTAATACTGCTGAGAAACGGTTTTGCTTTTCCAAAGTATCACCAGCAAAATGCATCCAAACAACAGCACAGTGAAATGCAGTAATGACATATAATAAAGCCATACTTCATCAGACACTACAGGCAAAAAATCTCCATGAAGCTGACCAATGGGGTGATTACCAGACTCCATCAGGATGGATGCTATTAAGCATGAAAATAACTAAAACACTGCAAACATTTGTTTAATGAAATGTTTAAGCACTTTAGTTTCAGGCAATCAGGAGAGGTTTTGGGGGTTTTACAGAGATGTGCACATTCAGCAGTGCAAAACCGGTCTTTACCAACTGCTTCAACTTATGTTGGGGTTTAATTCAAATTTCTTTTTAATGTGAAAAGACACTTTGTTGGGCTTTGCTGATAAAAAAGTATTATTATAATGTATATAATTTGTATAGTATTAGTAGTCCATTTTTTTTGTTACTTTAGTAGTCCATTTATTTGTTTTTTGTTGCTGATGTTATTGTAATAATAATAATAATAATAATGAGAATTATTATTATTATTATTATTATTATTATTATTATTATTATTATTATTATTATATCAATCAGTACTATTAATTCCACAGTAACACTGCATGCTATCTCTCTCATGCTATGTTATGCAGTAATATTTTGGAATAGTTTATTAGTACATTGTACCATGTATGTTGTACTACTCAGAGACACACACACACACACACACACACACACACACACACACACACACACACACGCATCACCGTAGTTTCACGTTCACGATAAAATTAAATAGAAAATTCCAGAAACACGGTATTTAATTAATAATTAACTTTTTTTTTTAATTTATTTATCATTTACATAAATTACAGCATTCATTATTTAAATAATTAAAATACGCACAAATTATTTTTAATATTAATTGAATATTCTTCCACATTATGAACAACCTTAAATGTGGATTTGGGTCATGTTCTTATTATCACTTGATTCAGTATTTATATGTCATTTTATGTCTTTTTGGAAGCTAAAGAAATGTTCTAAACATGTAATTTGTAAAAAAAAATGTTTTAAAGACAAAAAGCGATTAGTGTGGTATAAACATATAAATTCAGTTTAGTAATATCATAAAATCTCCTGTGCTAACCCAGCATTAATATTTTCACAAAAAATAAAGCATGTTTACCAAAGTTCTGAATATATCAGTGACGCATGGGACTACAGCCGTCTCGTCTGGACACAGCAAGACTGATTAAAAATACGAATGCCTTTTTCTTCTCATATGCATAGATTTTTTACTTAAAATTATTATTGCCGGCATCATGAGGTATCACTGCTTCATAAACACACACACACACACACACACACACACACACACACACACACACACACACACACACACACACACACACACACACACACATTAATGAGCAAACAGGGACACTGCCACCTGCATAATGATAGTAATCACAATAACTGCATAATAACAATGAATCTATGAGAAATCTGTGCCTCAGTAATGCCTCAATAGAAATTTACAGACCTGAAAACCGTGTGTAAGTCATAACTAAACATGGTCTTATGTTCTTTAATTCTTAAAAGAAAACATGCATACGGTGAGGGTGCAGGGTGAAGAGGCCTGGGGTTCAGTCAGCTTTCCAATTCATCTCAAAGGTCTTTAGAGCGCTATAGCAGGCCACTCATTATCTTCCACTTCAACCAATGTAAACCATACAGTATGTTAATGGAGGTCACTGTGTGCACAGGAGCCCCACCAAAGCACCAAAGACATCATATACAATTATGTCTCAAACCTTGGTCTACAATTTTGGGGAAGAAGCAAATAAGGCTGGACAAGTCAGGTGTCCCAATACTTGCATACTGTATGTCAGCCAATCTGCCAGTTTAACTGTTAAAGCTGACCAGACCATTCTAGTCAGGGTCATTAGGTATATATCCACATTGAGCAGTGTCTAAGAAATGACTCTGTCAGCTAATTTAACAGACAGCTTTATAGGTAAAACACTACTGCCTATTTCATGCCCAGTGCACAGTATAGCACATTAACATTTAACAAATGCCTATAAAGCCTTTGGCAGATAGATTAGGTCTGTTAATGGAATGGGGGAAAAAACTAGCAAGACTTAATCTGTCAACTTACTCTACAAGTTATGGTTTAATTTCCCAGGTAATGCAGCTCTACATTGACCAGGAGCATCACCTTGTTGAACAACGTAAGTAGTTTTTACACCTAGAAGAATAGCATTACACTACATCATCGATTTGTTTGCCAGAACTCGAGTGTTTGTGCTTCATGTCCAGGCAGAATAGTCCTATGTTCCAGGACTGTAATGTGCATAGGCAAGAACTAGAATGGAAACAAAATATAATGATAAAAGATTAACTTTATTTACAACCCACTTGTGAAAATCAAAAAATTAAAGATGCACAATGATCTATTACATGCCCTACACAGCCTATATTGTTAGGACACTTGTTGCCCAGCTTATTCATGCAATTCCAGCAGCCAATCATGCCACAACAGTGCAGCACACAAAATTATAGAGCTGCATTTAAATATGATGATCAAACAAAATTTCAGAATGTGAAAAATCTCAACACTGAGTGTTACAACAGAAAGACTCCAGTTCCACTTCTGCCAATAGAAATCTGAGTCTACAGTGGACACTTCTGCTGGACAATATGATGCTTGCAGATTGGAATAAAACATAATTATAACGACAGACTTTTATAAAGATCAACTGAGGTTCTAGATCTGCATCTGCATGGTTTTATACACTGAACTGCTGTCACATGACTGGCTGAAAGTCACATAAACAAGCAGCTATACAAGTGTTCATATTAAAGCTAGCTTTGAATGTGCACCTCGCTTTCTAGAATTCCGCCAGGAATTCTGGGAAAACTGTAATAATCCAGCCCCATACAAAATTATGGGGAACATAGATATGTGACATATCAAAACACAGAGCACAGAGGGGAGAGTTGATTGCTGGGTAATAAAGTGACATCACATGACCCACACGATGTGTGTCATATCGTATGTCATATTTGTGTCTTATCAAAAGACACTTTTGAGTGAGTAAAAATAGCTTTTTTGTGCTTTGCAGTAAAAGATTATTGTTCAGATTATTGTTCATTGCACCAGCAAACACCACTCACATTTTCTTCAGGAATGTAAATTCAGGATATTTATTATTATTATTATTATTATTATTATTATTATTATTATTATTATTATGTTTTTAAGTAAGTATAAGTATAAGTATATAAGTACAGTAGTAGTAGGAGTAGAGAAATTGAAAACTGGCCTGCAAAATTTTTGCCATTCAGTGCCATTATAATATTTATAAAATGTATAATAGTAACCAAGATTCTCTAGCTGAATGGCACCAGAATCTCGTGGCAAAAGAATCTTAATACATTACTGTTATCAATACATAACAGGATTTACTTTTTTTTGTCTGGGGAGTTTATATTTATCTTAACACCAAATACACATATGTTTTTATAATCACAGACACACATTTTCTTTTCGCTCGGCACTGCCAAAGCAACAATAAAACCCAAGTTACAGCCATGACACAAAAACAATCGTAAAATAAACAGCTTGATGCGGACAAAAGCCATAGTCACTTTGCTTATAAATTTTACACATAAGACTTTTCCTTGCAAACTTCAGCCAAACAGACAACAAATTGGAAACGGCAGGTTCACACTATAAGTTTGTCGTTTCAACTCAAGAAGAAAAAACATGTTCTTGTCTCTGCTGGGTTACAGTGGAGTCTCCATTTTGCAATCATTTTGGAGTGAATTACTTTTATGCTTGAGAATGGGATGCAAAACTATCAGGGTAAATGCTATCAGCACAGCTGGAAGATTCCATGATGACATTCATTGTGTCTTGCCATTTTCAACTTGCATTACATTGCTATTTGTGTTACCTTGTTTCTCATTCTGTAATTGAACACATTCTCATTAGTAGAGAACCCTGCATACTTCTATTTGCTATTTGAACAGGATGATGCTTTAGGGATTAAAAAAATAAAAAATGAAAAAAACATTATTGCCCATTTTAATCCCTGTGCACAATATTGCACATCAACATTTAACATATGCCAATTAATCTTTCGGCACAGAAACTGTCTGCTATAGAGCGCAGAGAAATGGAGTCCTAAACACACAAATCGATTTATGCTTGCAGTGTGCATAGAGCTGGAAATGATATGATTCCAGGGCGTCTCGCTGCCCTGAATTTCACCGGCTTGGTAATGAGCGGTAGAAAAAGCATAGCCGATCTTCATAACCCTTTCCTGTTGAGCTTCCACTCATGGCAGTGCAGGGGGTTGGATGGAGATGGGGGGTTTGTTGGGAGATGGGGGTTGGTAAACTCACACTGTTACCTCTTTACCGTTATCACAGTAAGCTGCACAGGACCCAGAAGGCAATTTGACTGGATATAATAAATGTCCCCCAGTTGCATATTTATATATATATATATATATATATATATATATATATATATATATATATATATATATATATATATATATATATATATACACACGTATATACACGTATATGTTTATACGTGTATATATAAAGTCTCTAGGCACTGATCATCCATTTTCTCTAAACCTTATTCACTGACACTGTGTTCATCATTCGACTGTGTAATGATGTACAACTGTGTAGCACAGCCTGCCAGCAAAAAAGAGATTTTGCCACCAACAAGCATCAAGGCCACTCATTTTCTCTGCTGTGTTTGTGTATGTGTGTGTGTGTGTGTGTGTGTGTGTGTGTGTGTGTGTGTGTGTGTGTGTGTGTGTGTGTGTGTGTTTTATTTCCATCTGGGTCCACATGTCACAGGAAGCAAGCAATCTGAACTTGAGTCTCTTCTTTAACCCACAGTCTAATCCCTCCTGCCATCAAATTTCCCCTGTCGCTCCTCTAATCACGCTGGCTCCCTCCTGAAAACAGGTCATTAAAGCGCTGTCTTCGATGGCCTGTATTCAGAAACAGAAGCAAGATGTGAGAAAAAAAAGAAATGACTAAAGTAAATGGGGGGAACCGAGAGAAATAAAAAGGGCAAGCATTAAAGAGAGAAACGTGACACATACAGTCAGAGAGAGAGAGAGAGAGAGAGAGAGAGAGAGAGAGAGAGAGAGAGAGAGAGAGAGAGAGAGAGAGAGAGAGAGAGAGAGAGAGAGAGAGAAGATGTGTGCAGTAGGTGACAAGCCGTGGACATTCGAGGAACGCCGAGTGAATAAGAGAGAACTCAATGTTTTCCTGACTGCATCTCTGAGTGGACCTGTCTGGTGACGGGCCATGTTATCTTGAAAAGCGAGTGATTAATGGAAGCGGTGCAGGGTTCGGGTACGGCCCAGTCGGCCGGTGCATGATCAATCTTAATGAGCTCTCTCGCTAGCTGTGCATTATATTAACTGCAAGGCCTGGAACGTATGGGCTCGCTGTGGGATTCTCCTTTCTAAAGCATGATAATGAGCACAGACTTCATCTCCTCTCCCACACTGAGCTTCACTCCAGCTCAGAATAATGTCTCAATGGAGGCACTCCGAATAATAATGCACAAGGGGCTGCCGGTGCCGAGGCAGCAGCAAAATCTATGTGGTGTGACACAGCCTGGGTTGCTGCTGTGTCTTTCTTCATAAGTGAGATGAGCCATCCACTATAATTACCTGATTGCTCAGTGAATGTTTACATTAAACGCAGTATTCTGAATGCATTTGTTTCTCTGTGACAGGTGCGCTGGTGAGTAAATGTGGCCTGCTTGTAAAATAAGACATTTATGAACAAGATATTCTGATTAAGTATAATAAACTCACTTTGCACATATGGTACTTCAATTATTTTATTTGTATTATTATTATTTATTTATTTTTGCAATTTTCCCCTTCTTAATCCTGTCTTTTTCCCTCTTATCCAAAAAAAAAAAAAAAGCTGGTGAACACGCACTCTACTGTGGCTGCAATTAGATTAGAGCTGGAAATCAGGTTTAACTAGAGTGCTGACGCAAACATGTGAAATGTTCTGTATCTTTAACTCATTCTGCAAAATATCTTTCTGAATGTCACATTCATGTCAGTAACTCTATCTATGGGGTCCATATTTAACATAATTTTTTCTTTTTTTTTTTTTATATTGATGAAAGCACATGTTACAGTATAAACGCTAACCCTATTTTTTTTATCAATATAAAAAAATTTGCAAAAAAACTTTCATTGGTCCATATTTTTTGTGTCCAGAACATCAGATGGCATTTTAATGATAGGTGGCACTTTTGTTACAGCAAAATTATAAAGCTACATAGGAATGAAAAAGACAAAAATATATAAAAATGCTTTAAAGGTAATCATTATAATGAACGACAAAGAATTAGGCACACGGTTACAATGAGTTATAAATATTGGCTTCATAACAATGGCAAAAACAACCATCTGGCAGAAATACATGAGTAGGCACATCAACAGTTCATATTTATTGCATGATTAATCTGCTTAATCTGTGCTACAGTGGTGAGCACAGCCATAAGTCAAAGCTTTGCTTGGATCTACCGAATCACAGTATTTTTGAACTAATCACAAAATAGAGGTTTCATCATCACGGCATTGTCTAATAAACCTGTCAGTCATATACACACCTCATACTTTTAAGGGATTTTTCTTCACCATGGAGTAGTATACAGTGATCAGATATATTTTTTATTCAAATATTAGAATTGAAATTTGAATTAACGTTATCAACATTATCATTAACATTTGAATTACAATGCGGCAGAAACTGCTGTTCGCAAAGCAATTTCAGAAACGTGAGTGAAGGAAAGTATCCCGGTTCCATGAATAGCAATAAATTGTGTACTTATTCAGTTCAGCTGTATGCCTCAGCTGTATGCTCAGGTCAGGCACTGACCAATTCAAACCAGCACGTGCGTGGGTAAAAAGAATATTTACCAATTTCAAATCATTCCACTTGAAAACACTTTAATTTATATGTAAATGTAAATATATGTGTAAATCACTACTCATCACTACTCTCTGATGATAATATTTCTTCTTGTATCTACTAATGATAACTATATTGCCAGCAGAAATACAATTTTCAAATCAAGTCAAGCATGTTCCTCATCTCAAGCGGCTTAAGACGAAAGAGAAAGCAGCGGTATTTGGATTAAAATTTGCATCAGCTCTTCAAATGTGACATTTTTAGTAGAAAACATGAAGTGTCTGCATTTAGGTTTGTATGTTGCAGGTGGATGGCTGTGTGGGAGTATATGTGACAACATTATGAGCTCTAACCCTCAGTCTGAGTGCAACACTCATGAGGTGGCCTCTCGATCACGCTGCTAACTACCTGTCCAAACTGATTAGTGTTCTAATTGAACTGTCTAGACGACCTGGGGTTTAGTGGGGAGAAATCAGGAAACCGGGGCCGGGACAAAGACGTAAGCTTCAGCTACAAAATACCTCCAAGTGAGACACAAAATAATATATCCTGAAAGTGCTGGAGCGTCTGAATATAGATTGCGGCACGTGACCGCATCTCATTTTCCATTTCAATACTTCCACTGCGATAAGCAAAGGAACAATAATATAACGAAACGTATTTTGGCAGTCGACGGGAGACCTTTTCGCAGTGCTGGTGTCTGATGTGGTGGATTTCAGACACACAGGAATGTGAACGAAGAGTGGCTCTATTTCAAAAAAGTAGCATTGCACCATCCATCACTTCCTTATCCCTGTAGTGCTGTCAAATGACCCCGTTCCCTGGTTTTTCCTTATTAACATCCATTTACAAGGTGAACAGCAAGACGGCTTATATAAGGCATGATCTATGGCTATCTTTTTCCTCTCTACAACCCTGGCACGGCTGGGAAGGTATGGTTATTCACTGTATGGCCAGAGGCTGTTCTTTCCTGCTGATACAGAACCTGCTGGAAAGCCTGTGCTCTTGTTTCAGTGTCAACACCACACAATACACCTTCATCATTCCACACTTTCTGATGCAACTTGCCATGAGGTGACAGCTTGAGAAGTTAGAAGCACCACGCATGGAGCAACTGCCCCCTGATGGTGTTGCTTCAAAGTCAGAAATCCCAGAATTCCTCTACTACAAAAAAAATTCAGGGCTTGAAAGGGGGCTGTGATTCATGGCCCAGAATGCCTTTAAATACACACAAGGAGACACGCACACAAATCAACACGCTCACTGGCACTTCTTAACTCGTCCTCGTTCTCACTCAGTTGTTCATGTGGGCAGGTAATAAATTGCTCTCGTAGAAGCCACAGGGCAAATCAACGATGTACTCATGCCTGTGAGCGTTTCTCCTTTTATTAAAAAAAAACATAACTGACAAATGCCTCCGGACTGTGAAGGTCAAACAACAGTAAAACACACCACATTAGTACACGCGCACGCACGCACTCACACACACACGCACTCACACACACACACACACACACAGTGGTGAAAAGCCAGAATTCCTCCTTATGTGCAGAATGAGCTGCAGCTGAGGTAAAATACCACACGGACGAAGGCCAGTTTGAAAGGAGCACATATGGTGTATGATATGTGCACCTTTGATCCTTCTGACCATATGATCCTTGTCAAGGTGTCATCTGAGGAGGACCTGGCCTTTTCAAATGCAGCCCCAGAGCCAAGGACACGAAGGGCTTCACTTATTGGCGTGCCACCTCGTCTCTATCACAGCTAACCTTTTCAGCACGTTGCACTTAGCCATGATGTGGCAATATAAAGAAGAAAAAAAGAACACTTCTCACGTCTGCTTGAGCACGTGCTGACTTTATAAAACCTCTCTCAATGGGGGACAAGGCTCGAAAAAATCCACAGTACTCACCACCTCTGTAGCAACACCAGGAGGGCTCTCAGATTTGTAAAGAGACCAGTTGGAAAAGAGGACATGGCCGTAAGAATGTTTTTCTAAAGTAAAGTGTGGTAGACTCCAAGATTTCGATGGCTCTAGCTACTGTACAATTGAATACTCTGCCAAGCAACTATGAAAAAAGCAATTATTACAGGAGTATTCAGCAAACATTTTTGAAGGTGCAGCTACACGTAAATCCTTGCTTACAATGGTCAGCGTAACCAAATGGTGACAACAGCTACATTTGATTATTACTTCTTAACTAGAAATAAGATATTGATTTGAATTAAAGCCATGGATTCTGAAAAGGTGAGCCTCGAAGACTAGCATGCAGTAATGTATTCTTTTGCTGTCAATTCACTATTCCCAACCAGGGTAACTAAAAACATTTCATTGAAATAAATCCTTATGATAGCAAGATACATTACAAAATGACTTCAAAATAGTATATGCTGCAGAGTTCACACTGGTTCATGCTGAAAAAAAACTAGTCACTTAAATACAGTCATTTTCCTCCAAAGCATCCCCGCTGCAGCAGATTTTAAGTGCTCAGTTCGATCCACTGAAATACAATAATGCATTCACATCTATACCATGAGCCTGCATTTGACAAACTGTCCTTGATCATGTTCCCAGAAAATAATGTACTTTACTTCTCATGACAAAAAAAAAAAAAAAAAAAAAAAAGTGAAATTATTATTTAAAAATGGAATCATGGCATGATAGTATTTTGAAAAGCAATGAACATTTAAATGCAGGTTAAAAAAATTTGAAACCTTTTAAGTGGGCTATGTATGACTACTTCAAAACTATCTCTAATTTTTTGCAGCTTAAAAGACAAAGCTGGATCAGCGTGGTAAGTAAATTGCTCGTGTTTTATAAAGCTCATAAAAACAAAATCAAATAAGCTTAAAAGCCAATTCAAACCTAGATTAAAAGGTTCATTAAATGCAAAAATTGCTCAGGGAATACAGAACATCTGTGTCGGGCTGACAGGGCCTAGTCCAAGGTTATCTTGTGCAAACAACAATTTATTACCACAGAACTAGTGAAGTCTCCTCAGCACATGAGTCTCAGAAGGAGAGAAGTTCTCAAACAAAGCAACACATCCAAGTGACATTTGTTACTGCTGAAATCCACCACCTTGGAAGTGCTTTGATTAAGTTGGTCCTGGGGTTTATTTTAACAACCTCCCAGCAGCATGTTTTGTAGCATCTTTCATTGCCAACATCAAATGCAATTTCCTGGAAGAGATAATATATGACAACCCTGGGCAGGTTTGTTATTTTTAAAAGGCCATACTTTCCCATGGCTCTAGTTTCTTACCTTTAGGATGCCCAGGATCTGTGAACTCGTACTTCCCCATGCCCACTGTACGAAGCATCTGCAGGCCATTCGAGCCCTCCTGATTGGCTGATGCGGGTGAAGGCTGCCCGTTGGTCAATGGCAGTGCAGCAGAAGGCAGAGCGGGCAGCTGCATGAGTGGGTGAGTCAGGTGCCCGTTGCCCACTATGCTGTGTCCTCCAGCTGGCATGGGCGAGGGAGTGATGGACGGCTGGTTAGTGCTGTAAGGCGACTGATTCTGCAGGCTGAGCACCAGACTGCCGTGTGGCTGGGATGAGTGCGGAGGAACTTGGAAGTGTGCACTAATGAGTGGGTGGTGAGGAGGGACTTGGGTCTGGATGGCAGGGGTCACACCTATGACAGGCGACTGGACAGAAGCTCCCTGGCTGTAGGCAGGAGGCTGAGGCAGAGTGTACGAGTGAGCTAAGAGACTCGGCTGACTCACTGCAACCACCGGAGGCGCCCATGGAGGCCCTGGAGGAAAAGTAGGAAATACTGTAAATGGCATGGAAGAAGTTACACATCGGCACTTTTTCATACCACATGAAGCTGTTTTTGATATAACAGTCATTGTTCGTATTTCTAACACTATTATTTACACGGTAGTAGTAGTAGATGAAGTCGTTATAGTGTAGTGATAATTATTTTACTAATAAATATTATCATTGTTGTTATTATTACTATTATTAATATAGTGTTATTAGTATCACTCAGTTTGAGTAATGCCAGATGGAAATCTTGGATGTTAAGAGAAAGAATAAAATAAATGCATATATTGACAGTGCAAAACTAATACAAGGTCAATGTTTGATGGCATGCTTACAATACATTTTGTCCCTTTCATTTTGTTAAAGTCAATTCCAGCATACTTTTCAGGTCTCTTATTATATGACAGATACCAACCAGGGAAGATGAAGGCTATTTCATGTTTCCTCCGAGATGAATGAAGCCAGCTAACTACAAAATTTTAAAACAGGTGGTTGTGCTATGTCACAGAGCAGCATAATCCGAATATACCTTGAGGAAAGCACAAGTTGCCCTTTCTACACATTCATGAACTTACAGACCCACAATTGTCTCGTGTTGCTGTGAATGTCAGGAGAGAGACAGTATGCCACCCAGACAGCCCAGCCATTTTTAGTCTCTTGGACTCCTGACCATAGACTGCTGTGGTACTCTTAGGATTTGAATTAACAAGTGAATAAGATTTTTTTAAGTTACCTACTTTTGAAGTCAAAAAGAGTGGTTTAATTCTGGGGTCTCGCCACTTTGACTGCTGTAACAGTGTTGTGTGTTTGTCAGTTTGCAGATATGTACGTGCCAAGATTAAAAATGACTCATAACACACCACTCGCATAATAAATCATTTTATAAATCTGGCCTTAAAGAACAATGCATTTATCTTGCATCAGCAGTTTCTCAGCTACACCACATTTACTTCTGTAGGTCTGAGACTGACTCTTCCCCAGAGTACTGTATTAACTAATGAATTCACTAATTAATTCATGTATCACTGGATCTTAGTGCTATGTATGAATAATATAGTGTCAGAACGTTTCCTTCATATCCTGAGTATATAAAATATATACATACACACACATACATATTTACACACACATGACTTTTCCAACCATATGTGGTTCTTTGCTGTTCTTCCTCAAAGTTGGAAGCACACAATTGTATAGGATGTCTTTAGATGCGAGTTACATTTTCCATTAATTTGAACTAGGAGACCTAAACCTGTTCCAGCATGACAATGCCCCTGCGCACAAAGCCAGCTTCATGAAGATTATGATTTACATGGATTAGAGTGAAAGATCTCGAGTGGCCTGCAATACAGCACTGAACTCAATCCTACTGAACACCTCTTGGCTAAATTGAAAAGATAACCGCACCTGAGCCCCTCCACACACTTCATAAAATCAATGTAGTCCGTTTGTCCTGGGTGTTACAGGTACTACAGGTGGACCAAAACCAGAGAAATGGCTCATGGGAAAACTTATCCACATTCACAGGCACAATTAATCTCATGAATATTCAGCCACATTGGACCTGTGCCCTGCTTCCTCTGGAAAAAGAACAAAAATAGCACAGAAGGCCTATGGGGTACTTTATACCGGGAGGGGAGAAAGGAAGATTTAAAAAAACATTATTCATGACACTAGCCCTCGTTGCACTGTAGAATGCATACAGGGAAAGCTAGTAATGAGAATAGATGATCTACTGTAGCCTGGGTGAGCATGTTGTCTGCATTATTCAGTACAATCTTATGGCTTATCAGAACAGAAAGCACAGGATGCCGCTTTCCCAAACGGCACCTTGATAAAACTTTCAGTTGCTATGGATGTGTATCGTTTTTTTCTAAAAAATTTATAAGTTCGATCACTCACCACTTCAGGCTTTTTTTAAAAGATATAAAAGACTTTCTAAAGGTTTCTTCACCATAATTATATTCACAAGACTTCACTCATAAGCTGCAAAGTTAATGACAGCTTTTTAGTAGGGAAAAGTGATTGTATTAACATAAAAATGAATCCTGGACGTGATGGCTCTTTTGTCTCCTGTAATTAAAGTGTGTTATGATGAAATATTAGTGGGTTCATACATGACTCTTTGGCCTTTTTATGACTATTTCAATTTTAACATCTAATTAAAATCCAAAAACTTGCATTAAAAAGTCTGAAAAGAAAGTTTAAGGAAAAAAGAACTTCATTCCTTCATTCATTTCGAGCTGTTAGCGAGATCAGTGAAGTTTGCTTCAATTAAGTGGAGCTGATTTCAGAGCTAATGGAGCTCAGGCAGGGTACTGTAAGTGTGAGAGGAGCCTAATGCGAACACTGCCTCCCTCTGGGAGCCCCTCAATCACACAGTCACACATCGTGAGGGGGTCATGGACAGAAAGGGCCGGTCACCATGTCCAATCACCAAGGTCAAAAATAACGACTCTCTCCACAGGCAGGTTCACCCAGCTGGAGCAACACGTCGTCCTCATTAAAACCTTGCTTGAATTAGTGATTAGTGTGGGTCTACTCTGTCTGAATAATAATTAACTCTTTTTTTTTTTTTTTTTTTTACAATGTAAAATGTAACATGTAAAGCACTCGCTGTGCCGATATCAAAACAAATTTCAGTGTGACATGCGTCCCGATTTGGTAACTCACTCGTAGAGTTCGAGTCCTCTTTCAACACATCCTGAATGATTTAGCATGCTAACATTAGAAAGCTGCCAGAATAATGGGAGAAAATTGGCAGCTCTCAAACAACGATTCAGAATTCATCTATGCAGGAGGATGTCAGAGGCCTTCAGGGCTTAACCCCAAATATACTTATTATACATGTCACACTTATTTTTAAATCTTAGCACTGTGTGCATGTAAAACTGAGATACCAATGATTTACAATATTGTCATGTATTATAATAATAATGAAGGCAATCAGACTCAGTATTAGAAAAATCCATTTTTAAGTAGATATATTTTCTTATTTTGAACATGATAGTATTGTTTTCCAGTGGCCAGGGCTGACATAGAGAAAGGTTAAAGAGGGCAACATACCTGCTGTGTCGTTCTCTCTGTGCTGTTTGACTGGCGGCTCGTCCGTGTCCCATGGCGTGGACTGGTTGATGGGTGTTTGTCCCCACCTCAACCCCGGAGCCAGAAGCAGCGCAGGCATCTGATTCTCACCAGGAGAAAGTCCAGCAGGCTGAAGAAATTAACACAGAGCATATGCGTTAGCCAGACAAATAAAAGACTGACAAAAGCAGCACTCAGAGTCTTTGATTTTCAAAATCCCACTGAGGAATAAATGGTCCTCCTGCATCTACAGGAGGTTCCTAATAATAGAAACATCTTTGAGGAATGGGGAAGATTTGGTGCCATTAAAACAAGGCAAAAATGCAACACAAATTAGAGAAGTAAAGGAAGTAAATCACAGAGTGGGGAAATAACAGAATAAGATGAATAAAATGCTGTCTACTCTTTCTCAATGTATTATCACTGTTCTGTGCATTCCCTTGGTGTGTTTTATATATTTCGCTCTAAATATATTTTTTGTATATATTTAATACCAAAAATTAAAGGGCCAGTATGTCATTATAAGGGAATTTCTGTGTGGCAAAAGTATGTCATTACAGGCAAAACCCAGAATGCATTTCATATCAACAGCTCAGATTATCAGGGCTGTTAAGTGAAATATTTGGAAATACCTTTCTTTTAAAGAAGCATTCTTATTGTTTTGTATTTTAGGTATTAAATTTTGAAAAAAAAAATGAATGCAATGAAATAGTATCATATACAAAACCTAATAAGAATTTGTGAGAAAACTGAATAAAAATCTTTTAGTATTCCTCCTGCTCTGTTTCTCATTTATTACAAATCTTATCCAACTCATTTTCAATTTATTTCTATTTCCCTTGGTCTCTTAAGTATTTAATAAGATCATTTTTTATTTATAAGCATTTGAAAAGAAAGTTCTGTGCTAAGCATTTTGAGGCTATTGTGTTATCAATTGTTTTCCAATAATGTTTTTTTTTTTTTTTGGCCTTCAATCTGCTTAAATGTTAAATATACTGTATATATTGTATTTGGTAAAACAAAAAAAGAATAAAGCAAAAATTATGCCTCCTCATTAAGAACACATGCATGCAACCCACTTACTCATGCAATTATCCACCAATTATCAACCAATCATATAACAGCTGAACATACTTCATTAAATCATTGGCAGGTTAAAAGCTTCAGGCCTGTTTGCATTTACATTAAATATCAGAGCAGGGAATCTCATGGCCAAGTAACTCTTTGGATATTTTGGAAAGTGCCTATCTCCTGGAATGTTCACACGCAGCAGTCTCAAATGTCTACACAGAATGGTGTGAAAAGTAGGAAAGATCCAGTAAGCGGCAGGCAGAAAAACTTTGTTTTATCAAAGAGGCCAGAGAAGAACAGCCAGACTGTATCAATCTGACAGAAAACCTTAGAGTAACTTGTATAACCACTCTATACAAATGTAGTAAAAAAACAAAAAACGATCTCAAAACACACTGTGCTGTACCTTGGGGTGGATAACCTGTAATGCCAGTACACCACATTGAGAACAGGAAGTTTAGGCTACAAAGGCCACAGACTCAAAGAAAATGGATAGTGGAAGACTGTGAAAGTACAACTTTTAATGTGTCGTGTCCACTGTGTGTGTTAAACCTGAACAGACTACACCGTATCTAAATCTCAAATCATGTGTGTATATTCTACCTGCCCACTCAGGAGGCAACACTAACACTGATCAATACAACTGCGCTGCAGCATTCAATCAGAGGACCTTCATAGGAGTTATGAGAGATCACTGATAAATTATGCATGGACAGCCATTTGACAAAAAGCCAGTATAAATAAGAAAGTAAGATTTAGCTCAGGCACTTTCATTGTGGGTTACGCTCTGAATTCAGAGTACTGTTAAGAGCTGTAATAAGAATTAAACACCTAAAATGATCATCAAACATTGTGCTCTTTCTCTGGTGTTAAACTCTTTTTATGGGTCACGTTTAGCCTCATTTGTTCCAGTTCATTCCCTCGCTCACACCAGGGATGAAACCGAGCACGTAGTGTAGCAAGACATCTCCTCAAATTCATTCAACAAGCCAAGTACTTCGGACAATTTCATATTTCACAAGCAAATATGGCAAACAAAAGACCACTGCATGACAAATGACCACAATGACAGTTTGGAAAGTTTGCTTGAACTTGACGGTGAACCGGCAGTGAAGCGGACGAATTAGTGGACCCTATGTTACACAGGCAAGCTATAGAATGAGCGTTAACCCCGATTCACAATCTAACCCTGCACTACACCCAGAGTTAATGGAAAAGACTCAGTCATCAACCCTTTGCTCTCATCCGGAACTTTCCCTCCATTCCATTATCCTCCCTGACCTGAAGATCACTTAATCAATTTATCTGACAGCGCTTTTAAAAAGCAAATGTAGTTTTGCTATGCCGGGCATGGCAAATGAAATTGTAATGCAATTGTTATAGTGATACACTTAAAAAGGTAATATTTAATTGTTTGAAACTGACTGTGGTAGGGGGAGCGTAGCTGAGCATCAGTTGTGGAAGGAGAAGTGACTCAGACTGGCAAGCAAAACATGATTCTTACTTGTCTTACTTGTATTTATTTGTTTCTTTTTGTGCTTTTTCAGTAACTGCCATAACCAGTCTGAGCTTGCAAATTGTGGAACACACACACACACACACACACACACACACACACACACACACACACACACACACACACACACACACACACACAGGCTGAGCATGAATTTTAACTTGATAAGGTGAGAGCCTTGAGTATTTTTTTTTTGTTGTTGGTTGAAAGCCTGCTGAAATGCATGGACCGAACAAATGCAAGTGATCAGCTAACATTTCATCTGTCTCCACAGTGTTCCTCCACAGCCTCAATTTTTGCCGCAATAATTTCATTCTAATATAATAGTTACGGCTCCTAATACATAATCGTCTGGTGAATCGATCACTTCCTGGTTCATCATAGAATTTAATGGGTCACAGTCCTAAATTCTGTCCTACTTTACAGACCCTGACACACTTGACAAACAGAATGAATGATCAGAGACTCAGCAGAATTGTTTTCCTGCTATTCTTTGAGGGGGCTACATTGATCTGTTTTAAATATTAAAAAGCTATAGCCTTATTCATGGAAATGGCATGGCACAATAATTCTCTGCTATGAGCCCTCTCTCATAGCTTAATAGCTTTCCTCCACTGCTTATTCTTGGCATCGTATTTCCTCTAATCCTAATGATAATGCTACATTTAAATCTCCTGCTACAATAATCTCCCATGTTCTTCCTGTGCAGTTGTCATAAAAAAAATTGGGCTTTGCTTATTATAAACACAATTTCACCATTCCAGTGCAGATTTAAAAATATTCTACAGTTGGCAGTAAGACAAAGAGCATATTAGACTGTTATGTGTGCCACTTGACATCAGTGATGCTGTTGACAAGAACATGGCAAGATGCAGGTCTAGCCGAGCGTTGCGCATTTTCGTACTTTTTAATTTGTCGCCGCTCTTCCCAGACCTTGCTTCCCTTGTGACCCATTATCGCGGTGTGGCAGATGGCTTTCCTCTGACTCAACAGAAAACAGGCTGGAATTGTGTGCATGTGCGGGTGTGTTTTTGCGAGACACAGAAAGAGAAAACCAGGCAGCCAAGACAAACATTCTTCTCAAGCTTCTCAGTACAATGAATTTTGATGTTTATAGCTGGCATTGGTGTGGAATTCCCCTGGTGAAAACTCTTCTGAAGGCACTGCTTTTTGGTCTCTCAGGGAGATGGTTCAAAAGATGTTGAGTGTGCTATTAAAATACATAAACACACAAATCAAATTTATTGATATTAAAATTTTAAAAGTGCAACTGAGGGGAAAAGGAGCCATGGGTCTTTGTGTCACATCACTCAATGCTGATTTTGACATTTTAGAAAACGTCTTTTTCACTGACTATATCATACACGCATAACCTACGCCCATTAGATTTCTTAAATGCCAGTGCATTTACAGTACGCAAAGGAATGAGAAAAATCAATTCATTCGTTTCTGGAAGATATTCTCTAGACCAGGGGTGCAAAATACGTCAAACGTGATCTACCGGTCGATCGCAAAGGTAGTGTGGGTAGATCGCATGACCAAAAAAAAAAGATATTTACTTATGCATTTTTATAGTAGGTAAATAATTTTGACTCATTTAATAAGTAGCTTGCATGTTGAAAAGGTGTGTGCACCCCTGCTCTAGACCATTCATACATATGTATATGAGATATTCTTCTCTGTCAGCGGTGGCAAAAGTACACACATCCTTCACTTAAGTAGAAGTGAAGATACTCATGTTTTAAAATACTCTAATGATTTATTGCTTGAAAATATATTTATTTAGTTTTTATATCTAAGTGAAAAAAAGGACGTCCAGAATAAACGTGTGTCGCACTGAAGATTTTAATTTTGCCCCTTTTATATTTATTTATTTATATTTGTAATAAAAATGGTCAAACAGAAATTCATGCAAGCAGAGAAAAGATGATGATCAGGTGATCAGGAATGTCTCTGTTCTTACTCATCACTGACTCCCTCTGTCTCAACCACGTTAACCCCAGACTTCTTATTGCCTAGTGTCCTGCTCATTGTTAGCTTCATAAACGAACTTACACCTGTGGTGTGTGAGAGCCAGGAAATGATACACCAGTGGATTGAAAAAGCTTCGCAATGACAGGAAATCGGTTGATGGGCTGAAAACAAAGTGCAAAGCGAAGAAAAATATCGACATTTCACCAAATAGATTAAAACTTAAGTAACGAGTCTGTTTTGAAAATGTAAGAAGTAAAAAGTACAGATATTTGTGTAAACATTTAATGAGTAAAAGTACAAAGTTGTCCGAAAAATAAATAGTGATACCAGAAAAATCAACTTAAGTACAGTACCGAAGCATTTACACTTTGTAAGAAAGTATTTGCACTTTGTTGCTTCCCACCTCTGTTCTCTATCATGTGAAAGCTAGGTCACAAATCTTCCCTGAAGTGCCCTAGCTCGCTGAATTACCATAGATACACACTCCCCTTTCAGCACTGCATTGTCAGAGGAGTACACACTGCGTCTCACTTCATACCCTGTAGTACTCACATGCAGCATTTCAACGCACAACAGCATTCAACATTTATAGTGCATTAATTGCATTATGCATCTGCTGACTGCTGTGCAGTAGTGTGGGAACTGTACATGTTGATACTAGTAGTGGCTTATGGAGCAGCACACCGGAGGCACTAAACATGATTGTGGAATGATCTCAGCATGCCAAAGAGACCATTGTGAGAGCACAGAAGTCAAGAGCCATTTGTCTTTATGGGCCAGATGTGTGTATGTAAGAGGCGCAGCACAAAAGACAACTTGATGCGCTCGCAAAATGCGCTTGCTGTGCCTCTTAAAAAACGAACGGTGAATTTACAAAAGCTGTAGCTCGTCGCTGTACCTGGGACGTGCATTTTTTAAAAAGTGTAAAATACTGAACCAAGAGCTCTCGAAATGCTCTGCACTAAAGAGGAAACGTGTGTTCAGCGACTTAGATCAAGTTCCTATTAAATAAAGAACTAGAGCAAGTGAAAAAGCAATCAATACAGCTAAAACGCTATTTTTAATAATAATTGGTTTTAATGAAAAAACTGCTGTGTACAAAATAAACATTCTATAAAAGTCTGCAATTAAACTGTAGTCAATTTTTGCGGTCAACTCCAGCTTCTACAATACAAAGGACACTGGCAATGGCCTTTATTGTGATTAAGGAAAATTGGTTGAACGTATTTCTGATGCATGTGCTCTGTGCAGGGTTGCCAGATCCATGTGACATCAATGTTAAATTACTTTTTTAGCACTTTCAATCATAATTCGTAAAAATCCTTGTTTTATTATGAATTTTGTTATTAAAAAAAACCATTTTTCAAGAGTATAGCTGCATGAAAACAGCACTGACTATAAAGCTCAGAGGAATATGCGTGTTGGAAATGTAATCTGTTTTTGAGAGGCAAAATCATGTGCATTACTGGTCACTGCAATTTGTGCATCAGTTTCGCATGTGATTTTGTCTCTCATAAGAAAAGTGATAAAAAAAAAAAAATTACTTTAAATGGAGTAGGTAATCGTGATGTCCTAGTTTATGTAATTCTTAATTTAATGAATAAATATGTAGTCAAAAAATGCACAAAACCTGCAAGAGCTTTTATCCAGAACGGTGTAATTATGGCTAAAAGAAGCACATAATATTTATACATGTGTGGAATATTTACTGTGCAAAGTGCAGAGCAATTGTACTGCTCAGGCTAGACCTTCATACACAACACATTCAACAGAAAGCAGCCTAATCAGTGCAGTTAACATCGCTAGTTCACAAACACGAGCAAACAATCATATTATGATGTTAGAGAGGCCAAACAAGCTGTGTGTTTAAATAGTGAATGCAGCTTTTCTCCTGGATCTGGTTGAAGTCAGTTCCTGTTTCCTGCCCTGGTGTGACTGGATATGCTTGTGTTCATGCCAGGTGATACTGAGGATAAGATCAAGGAAAGTACTGAAAACATTGTCTAGCACAAATCCTCTGTGGACATGTTGAGTCCAGTGGAACTGTAGAGATGATCCTACAGAGCAGAAGTAGCCCTCTCCCACCCTCATCTTTACAGACCATTCTAGCTGTGCCTAGACTGCACATCTAAAAAAAAGAAAAAAGAAAAAGACACTGGGCCTCTATTCCACACAGAGTCACACTGTACAAAGCCTTCATTGTAGAGGCACACTGAGAAAGGCTATTTTGGGGAGGCTACTGTCTGACTCTGTGTTTTTTTATCTAAGGAGCTCTGGTGCTATTTTAAAAATGTCAGACGTTTTAATGATGTGTGTTTAATTTTGCCGGTTTCTTTCTTTCTTTCTTTCTTTCTTTCTTTCTTTCTTTCTTTCTTTCTTTCTTTCTTTCTTTCTTTCTATGTATATACATACATACATACATACATACATACATACATACATACATACATACATACATACATACATACATACACACACATATGCACACAGTATAGATAGATAGATAGATAGATAGATAGATAGATAGATAGATAGATAGATAGATAGATAGATAGATAGATAGATAGATAGATAGATAGATAGATAGATAGATAGATCTCAATATTCTACAAATGAACAGAGAGAGAGAGAGAGAGAGAGAGAGAGAGAGAGAGAGAGAGAGAGAGAGAGAGAGAGAGAGAGAGCGAGCTAGCTGGATGTCTGCTGTGACACTGGAGGTATGCTCACACTATATATATATCTCCTAGTCTGTACCTTTCAGTCAATCCCAGTCTGACTCCTCTATACCAGGGAGCGTGACTGTACTTTAGATGAGAAAAGAGAAGTAATAGAGGACTAGAACCCCTGAGATGTGTGCACAGCAGGCCAAAAACGACTGGAAATGCCAGACACCATCACGTTTTCTTAAAATCCGAGTGCTGCTCTACCAAAGAACAATCTTTGGAATTATCAGAGAAAGAAACAGAAGAGTGTTAGAGGTGTGTGTGTGTGTGTGTGTGTGTGTGTGTGTGTGTGTGTGTGTGTGTATGGGGGGGTCAGAAACAGTGCAGTAATTAAAAGTTTCTCTCATCTCTTATGCTTACACACATTCAAAATCTGCCACCTGCCACTTGCCTGCATTAGCAGCACCTCCAAATAGTAACAGAACAATGGGCTCTCTAAAGCAAGCGGATGTCAAGTCTTAACAAAGGTTTCCTACTGGGAGCAAAAGTAGGCCTTTCGCTCCAAATACACACATGATACACATAAAAGTTTAAAATCACAAAAATCTGAAAAGAATACAATGTGATGATTAACACAAATAGATGCTCTTAATTAACACCTGACAAATATCACATTGTGTTCAATTTTCATAAACACTTCATTAAGGGATACACGCACTTCAAACTGATACAACCAGAACAAACCAGGATGTCTAAAAGGTTTTGGATTAACCATGTTCATCTATTTACAGTTAACATAAGTATCTAAGACTAGGCTTTTTTCCCATTCAATATCAATTACAAACCAAAGGAAGACCTGCTCTAGTTGCACGGCTTTGCACGGGACATTAAAGGCCAATTTAAATGCATCTAAGAGACAAGGTCCTGTGCCACTGCCTAACAATCAGAGCAATCTCAGGGGACATCAGCGTGTGTAAATTGAATCCAAATAAAAATTTCACTAACAAAAAACCCCTGCTGATGTTGTATGCTACAGACAATATTCCGGCCTAATTCAGTGTTTTTAACAAATCATGCGGGAACGGGAAACATGGGAGCTGGAGAGCAAAAATCCAGGCCTAAAATGAGCTTCTTTTATTAGTTTCTTTCTCGCCTCCATTCCTCTATTGGCAGTCCAGAGAGGGTAATATGGAGGTGTGCAGGGGGATGGGGTAAGCCGGTGGCACTAGCATAGAGAAAAAAGACCCATCCATCATCACACGTCACATCATTTCCTTTGACATGTCATTTTCACTTGGCCCCAGACAGGCTGTTCTGATTCATCGACTGTAACTACCACTTTGACCCAAAAGAGCCAGGAAAAAAAAAGCTTTAGGCAATTCTTTTCTTTCTTTTTTCTTTTGTGTCCATAACCTATACAGCTGTCTACCAAAGTAAACAACGAGATGCTAAAATGTGCTCGCAATCTGTTCTGGATTCGGTGTGCTTGACTAGAATGTTTGAATTGCGATGTGAACCATTGTCTATTGTAGTGGAAAATCCATTCAGTATAAAAAGGGAGAGCCAAAGAATACAAAATATGTCAGACATTTAAACTTGGAATTGTCATAGTTCCACTTTTAACAGTACACCAAAGTACTTGAAATATGCAAATCGGTCAGATACATCTGCAAATTAAAGGTGTGATTTGCAGAATTCTCAAGGACATCTCAAATCCGATAGACAAACGCTCCTTATTAAATATCAATTTCTAAGCTTTAACCCGAACTTCAGCATCAGAACAAATGTTCAAGCAAATAGCAGTCTTTAAAAGCTCTTGGCTTTTTTTATAAAAGGGATGAGGATGAATAAAGGAGGATGTATGATATTTTATACTGTAGACGGAAATGTAATAATTTCTTTTCTCAGCCTAAGGATAGTGACAGAGCTTGGCTTACATTTCAACACACAGACGCAGAACTCTGGTACAACAGTGTACCCATATTAATACTGACAGGTTTACACAGCAGGTCATAAACACTCATTAAAACCATGCATGCTAACATTTCCACGGGCTACTTTTTCTTATTTACAAAGGCTTATTGAATTTATTCATAATACATGCAATTTCAGTTGGAAACTGTGTAGTAAATCTGTTTTGTGGCACTCGCTATTAATGCCAAAAAATATGCTTGACTAGCCAAGACGGAAACCCGACCTCACAAAGCTTCTGTGGTTATTTGATTTGCTATAAAACAATAAACGATTTTAATTTGAGGCTTGCTATCCACTTCCCATAGCGAGAGGGCTTGTTCTACTTTTAATGCTGCAACATGTCTAAATAACAAGAAGCATTTTGGGGAAAACAGCCACCTCCCTTTTCCATCCTCATTCGATCTATAGGAACATAGGCACATAGATGTCTACTTTAACCTTCAGAAATACCAGCGCAAACGTTATATGATCTTTAGGTTGGCTAGCATGCAAGCTATCTAAAGGTATGTGTATTTTTTCCCCTGTGTAGATAGCAACCAATAAGAAGAACTTGTGAAATGAGTTTCATTCCATGTCCAGATAAATAGCATGACATTTATGGGGGGGGGGGGGGGGGGGACATTTGAAAGGAAACGAATTGTTGAGATTGAAAAGAATACATAAAAAAAACCAATCAGTGTATTAAGAGATGAATAAGTTATTTTTTATATTAAAGCAATTATGCAACTTTATTTCAACTAAGTGTTTTCACATATAGTTATTTTTAAATGAACCATATTTAATCCTGTTCAAGTTGAGATCTAGCTGAAATATGCCCTCAGTGCTTTTTGCTGTTCACAATATAGAACTCTTTTTGGACATTGTGAATTTGGGGAGATCTCAGGCCACTTGTTGTTTACACCATAAATAAATACAATACTACTGTTTCATAGTGAATATGTGTAACATTGTTTAGTGATCATGAAAAATGTTTGATTTACTCAAATATTATTTATTGGATGAAAAACAGAGCACGGTAAACTGATTTAACATCTGATTCTTTTTTATGCTGAACCATCACAACCAACTCATCAGTCATGAGCTACTGAATAGTCCTCACTAATATAAGAGGATGAGGTTGACAAAATACATACATATACCATAATTTCCGGACTATTAATCGCACCCATATATAAGCCGCATGCACTGAATTTGACAAAGATTTTTATTTTGAACATAAATAAGCCGTGTCTACACTGAAACTAATGAACTTTACACAGGCTTTAACGAAAGACAGTGCTTGTTACACGGTGTAACGGGTGAAATATGTTGTGGCTCCTTTAAGAGCAAAGCGGCATTTTGAGAATAGCCTGCCGCCGCATTTTCCGGTATTACTGCATGTGTGCAAGACCGAGGAATATGTCCTTATTATTTTCTGATGCTGATTTCTAATTTTCTTTGACTAACCCGTAACGCTGTTGCCAAGAAAAATAAAAAAGCACGAGTTTTGGAAACCTGTCTGTGCCTATATGATTTCTGTTGCAACTGGAGTTAGCGAGCTATCCCTTCACCCTGACTCAACACGTTACAACAGCTTGTATCTAAACAGTAGCCTACCAAGAAAGTCATTGTTTCCTGTCTTCCTCCTTCCTTTCACAACAATTTCTCTCTGGAGTTTTTCTTTGGCATCGTCGTGCATTTAAAAATCACCACTGGTGGAAGTTTTTTCTCCCGATGCCGTGCAGCTCAGAACACAGGTGAGGTGTTTTTTTTTCATTTCCGTTCGGAAATTTTATTGGTCTAATGTTATGGGGTTCAGTTTTTTGGCTTGAAGTTTGTGGAACCGGGAAAAACCCAGGAAAAATTCATAAATTAGCCGCTTTGTTGTTTAAGCCGCGGGGTTCAAAACGTGGGGAAAAAGTAGCGGCTTATAGTCTGAAACTTACGGTACATACACTAAATAATTGTTGCTGTTACTGAAACAGTAATATTATCAATGCTGTCTAACACCCTGCACTCCATATCATAATTCCTAGTAACACATTGCCTCTATTAGTTTATCTGTCCTGTTGCTATCTAACACTGCTGCCCTTGTTGTGAGACCATATGACCCCACTGGCAAGCCATTTGGGTTGTTTTTCTGTTAGGTGACAGAAAACTGGAGAAAAATGTCTTTACTGCAAGCAAAATCTGAAGCGGACTGAGAGCACTTTGTTTTTCACAAGACACAAATCAAATGGGCCACAAAATAAACCACAAATAAGAGCACATCTGAAGGAGGTTGGAGTATGGTTCGCTTGTGGGTCACTCTAAATGAGTCCTTTTGGTGTGTTCACATATTCCCAAAAAGATGTCATCAATCTTTGTCCACTTCCAAACGCCCAACTCTCAAATTCCAAATCTAAAATGAAACTAAAATTCCTTACAATTCAGAATAATTGCCGAGATAAGTTATACTGTGATCTTATGCAGAAAATCGTGACATGACCATCAAGCTCCTATTTAAGATATTTTCCTGCTCCCATTGTGTAACCAGACATGATTTTTTTTTTCATTCAAACTTGCCTGAGACTCAATTTGTGTGGAAGTGTGGAAAGGCACAACACAGAAACAACATGATGTATGTATGTATGTATGTATGTATGTATGTATGTATGTATGTATGTATGTATGTCTGTATACTGCAACATACTGCAGAGTGCTAACCACACACATACAAAATGGCTGCTGTCTGCCAACCAAAAGGGTACAGAGGACTGCATAAATGCGGCATGAAACAAGAAATAATGCAAAACAACTCTGTTTTAAATGATTTTACAACAGGCTTTATTAAAAACCTTAAGCTTTTTACTTATTCTGCTTTCAATACAGAATAATAACAATCTTCAGCAAAACTTTCAGCAAAGGCTTTGTGTGACTGAATTCTGAAAAAAAATAAAAAATAAAAATCCAGTAGAAACAAGTCTGCTTTTGATCAATTGTTTAACTAAATGCATCAAAAACCAAGACCTGGAATTACACCAAATAATCTGAATTCTGAAAATGATGCATTTCCCCCCAAGAAAATTCTCTATGAAAAGGTTTATTTTAATGTCCAATTACTGGCAGGCAGAAATAGCCTCATTGTCTTCCAGCCCTATGTTTGTCAATAGATACACATCAGTGTAAAACAACTAACAAAAAAAAAAAGACCCGATAAAACCCAGGTCATTAAAATGAGAAAAATACTCAGTCAACTGTCTCACATGAGTCTGAGCATCTTGCCTAAAGGCACAATAAACATATCCACATCATTCATTCTTAGTGCAACTTCATGGTTAAAAAAAAATATATATATCAGATTAATAACTTCTTATATAAATGTAATTTACATTCCTGCAAAGTGGCCTGGTCCATGTGTGTGATGTGCACTCACCCATAGCCTTACTTTCTTTCCTCTTTATTTAACACCATTCCTTCACTGCAGGCTTGCAGCAGAGCAGACTGCCAGAAGCAAGTTTGGCCTCCGAATTTAACACATTGCTTCTAGTCACACTTAGGTGATTTCTTTTACTTTACACTTTTACAAATGTAAAGGGTGCTAGAATTTCTTTTAATAGAAACAGGAGACAGGTCCGTCAGTGACACTTATTGAAACATTTCTACTGATATATTATCGCTACTGCTATCCAATAACCCCCATCCTCCTCCCTTATAGCACTAAAAACTGATTTAATATGGCAAAGAGTTCCAAGCAAGGACACTAACAGAAGAGTTGCCTTCAGTGCCCCAACAATCGCACTGTGAGGTGCAGCGTATGGCAGTGGAACGAATGATCTGGATTTTTGTTTTTCCCCCACAGAATATTATTCGATTTCTGTACTCTTAATCACGGTGCATATAGAAGTTTATATGGAGAGTTTTCAAATGAATTATTTTAAATTGTTGATGGACAGATAAGGATTATGTAATATAAATAGGTTATAGGCAAAAATGCTTGGGAAAAAAAACATTATAAAACAACATATAAGTGGAAAACGCTACAGGGCCCTTAGCAAAAACCTGAAACATCCTTGTTTGAACATAATTTTACAAGTGGTTTGATTATATGCAGTTGGAAAGTTCATGGAAGCACAACTAATTATACCTGCTCAGAAATGCAGTAAAAATCAAAACAAAAAGAACAAATGTTATAGTGAAAACAATAAGCAATGAACTGCACCACAATACTCTCCACCGCTTCACCTCAACAAATCTCCTCTACTAAAAAAGACGTTTAGCACAAAGAAAGTCGCACTTGAGCATTTACAAAAATCTGAATTTTTCTGGAAGTAAAGCTAAACTCGTCATCCATAACTGCACGTAGCAAGTTTAGAGAAAAGTAGTGTCACGCATTTGATCCCAAGAACAACGGGGCAAAGTGAAGAACAGTGATGGGAACATCATGTTACATAGCAGCTTCTCTGCAAACAGTACACATTACTAAAGGAAACATGATTAAAGTAAAACACTTATAAAAAAAGATTTTAATCTTATTGGCCAGTAAACCGAAACGAAGAAGAAGTTGGCGGTTTAACAAGATAACATCCCCAAATGTGCGTCTAAATATACTTCAGGAAGGCCTTGCATTGCATAGCCATCTCCTGACTTTATTTACGAAGGATTATGAATTTGTGAGCAATCAGAAATACCCTCGTAACCTTGGGGAAATGAAGATAAGTTGTCAAGAGGAATGGATCAAAATTGATGCAACATGCTGCAAATGACCTAATTACTTAACACTGAAGCTGCCAACAACATCTTTGCAATACAGTATTAATGTTGATTTATTTATCGAAATACAAATTTCAAGTTTTAAACATTGCCTTTGTTTTAGCTTAAAAGCACATCATTTTCATTCATATTTTTAAGTCAAAAGACATTGCGCGTTATAAATTTGAGGTGGATACGTGTGCTAGGAAAATGTGTACAAGGCCAGCCAGAATTTATAGTGTCTCTATAGTGTGTAGTTTAACAGAAAAGCCTATTAATTTGTGATAGAAGCACAAAATACAATTACATGGATTTTTATTTAAATGGCCACAATTGTTTTTCTTCATTAACGTCATCAGTGCGCTTATGCACATCACCGAATGTGTTGGACAGCTTCCAAGAAATGAGCTCTTAGCCCTCAAATATGTCAACTAACGTTAAAAAAAAGGAGAAATTGACGCAGAATGTAGAGATATCCAGATCCAAATCCAGATACAGATCCTCTATCAGTGATGATCATTTGTGTGCTGTCCTTCACATATCCACCTCTGATATTCATGATGTATATGATTCTATCTTCCACATTTTCTCACTGTAATGTTTCATTTACTGTCTCTTACAGTGGTATATCATATATATATTGGAACTTACTTAAGTATATTATTGCCAATAGTATATATAAAATATATTATATTTATTCCGGCTCTCTAAAACTATTCCAATTTCTCATCTAGCCCTTTTGGAAAAATAAATGCCCACCCCTGGTGTAGCGAGACAGACAGTCAGAAAAAACAAACAATCAAGAAAATAGATAAATTTTAACAACACAATTTTACATCAAAAATGCCTCAATTACTCATAAATGCAAAGAAAATAAGCCTATTAGCCATACATTTCAGAAATGTGTATCCGAGTTGTCAGTGACTTTATGTTATCCTAGCTGGATTTTAGATATTGAAGAGCAATTTTAAATTGTAATGTGTCCTTCTTGGCACTTACTGATGTTTCTCATTTAAAAGCTGTCAGAATAAAATACAGGAAATGCATCTACTTTTCTCTTCATGCTAGTGAAGGCTTGGCAACCAACACAAACAATAATGTTAGATCATTATGGCAGACTCATCGACTTCGCCTTGATTTGTGAAATCAATAAACCTAAATATGCTACATTCAGCAGCAGAGAAATGCTTTAACTTTACCTCCAATGGGACTAATAAAGTCTGGAACAGTTTAATCAGGCTTGGTGGAAAGATAGTAATTAAATGACTTTGTAAAAAAGCGTAGAAAAGGTCGTGGAGAGATGAATATCATTCAGATCATTCACACAGAGGAACAGCAAGTCTCATTATTGACAGAAATTGAGTGAGATCTTATCTGTGAAATTACACATTAGTAACCTCTTCGAAATATACATTTCAAACACTGCGGAGTCTTTTAGGGATTATTTATTTAATCAGAGATGTGGTTCATTTACAGAAATCACACGTAGATGTGATGCACTTTTAGAACGATGGGTTTAGCTATTTGCAATCCTACTGAGGTATAAAAGTTATTTGGTTTTTTTTAATAATAGTTTTAAATCGCAATACACAGCATTTATTACAATATCTGCTGGCAACGAATCTAATGAATTAAGGCACAAATGCAACCTGAAAATTGCATCTGTATCACAAGGATGCTACGTGCAAAACACACAAACACGGACATGTTAATGCCTATCAATGCTGACAGGATGAAGCCACCAAAGTAATAGACCAAATTAATGACCGCACACACCCATGGTGGTGGAGTTATCCCAGTCATTTGGTGTGCAGTAATTAGCACATGCCTGTGTTCTGCTGAGATTGTTATCTAATGGGGATGCAGGAGCCAGAGAGGATGAGAGGGACACTGCCTTCATGAGTAGCACATGAATCTGTTTCTCCGCCTGGACTTTTTCAAGAGTCATTAAGCTTCTTTAAATGAGGTCGTTAAAACTGATGAAATGAGGCGGTATATTCAAGTCCAGAGACTGGAGACATGGAGACTGTTCTTCAATGTTTCCCACTCCAGTGGGCCATCAATCTGCACCCACAGGAGGCTAATGCCCCATGGCAGGAGTGCATGGGGGCAAGAGTCAAGGAAATGAAATGCCTATAAGCAGCCTCATTATCTTGCAATAACTCCAAAGTAGAAATATTTGTCTCGCCAGCGTTAATTGCGACACTGGCCATGCAAGGATGTGAGAAAACGTCTACAGCAGATGTTTTTTTTGCATTGCACTTATATTTTTGCTAAAAATATGACAACTTGCAGCTGCACCTGTCTCTGATGTAATGAGAATATTACTCTTATATTACAGATATTACTCTAGGTGTTTGCCGAGTTTTCAGTCTCAGACAGTAACCCCGGCGTAGGTGGGTGATGCGACAGCTCTCAAGGTGTGGAAGATCGATAAAAGCCGTGACATGCCTGCTAGGGATCTGAGGGAAAAACGAGAGTATGTGAGCCGACTGACTCTATGGACAAACTCAAGTCCTCCTACCATTTGGCATCATGACACAAACATCACTCCTACACTTGCACCTGCAGGCCACCAATTGTCTATTTCAGGAAATTTCCAAACGGCAATGGATGGTCCGCAACATCGACCATATCAATCATCTAGTGATAACATGATGCAGTTGCTGATACCATTCAGTTTGTAAACAGCTTAATCCCAGCTTTGTCCATGTTCCAAATTTGTCTTGAGTTTTGAACAAAATGTAAAGCCTAAAAGTTTCTAAGTAACTACATTTGTGTCGTATAGTGGGAACCCGCAAATTTTCCAAGCCACGAGTTCCGAAAGGCGAATTATCGGGGGTTGACTGTACACTAAAATCCTACATATTTTACTGAAAGAAAAAATGTGAATCAATGAAGCTGTGGGGCTGATTGTACAGAAGTCTAGTAAAAACTGACTGTATAATAAACTCTGCCATGTATTAGAAAATTTAAGCCCCCAAACCTGGTTGCCTCTGCCAAGGTTAAGACTTGGTCATCTGTGAATTTTTCAAGTGAAAAATAACCCCAAACACGCTTCCAAATACACACTGAAATGTATGCGGACACACAAATCAATTATTTGCATTCTCTCACTCTCTATCTCTCTCGTGCTCACTTGCTTGCTTGCTTGCTCGCTCTGTGGTCTGAACTGAAGCGGGGGCAGCCCACATGAGCAGAACTAAAAACATGCACCCTGAATTCTAGAAGCTGTGTGGTGAAAGGGCAAAGATCCCTCCACAACTGCCTCCAAACTATAACAGCAAGAATCTCCCTGCTCTTCTTTTCTCTTAGACAAGTTTCAATTACTATTGTTGCAGAATATTTTTGAAAACAGACTTCTGCAGAAAAGAAAATAAATTAAATGAATTTTATGTCGAAAGTTAAATTAAACACATGTTCAAATATAAATGTGCTTCATATAGATGTTTAAGTTTGTATACTTCAAAGTGAGTTGAGTATTGTAAAATCTATTTTTACTCGTCTCCTCAGAGAATGACTACAATTCCTCTGTTTGGCATTCAATACAATGCCG
>NC_139588.1:12753903-12993903 GCF_946808225.1 Silurus aristotelis
ATGGTGTAGGGGTGATTCTGAAGGAAGAGTACAGTAAGAGTGTAGTGGAGGTGAAGAGAGTTTCTGATAGGGTGATGATTGTGAAGGTGGAAGTTGAAGGGATGATGATAAATGTCATCAGTGCCTATGCTCCACAAGTTGGCTGTGAGATGGAGGAGAAGGAAAGATTCTGGAGTGAATTAGATGAAGTGGTAGATGGTGTACCTAGGAAAGAACAATTGGTGATTGGGGCAGACTTTAATGGGCATGTAGGTGAAGGGAACAGAGGTGATGAGGAGGTGATGGGTAGGTATGGTTTTAAGGAGAGGAATGTGGAAGGGCAGATGGTGGTAGATTTTGCTAAAAGGATGGAAATGGCAGTGGTGAACACGTATTTTAAGAAGAAGGAGGATCATAGGGTGACGTATAAGAGTGGAGGAAGATGCACACAGGTGGATTATGTTCTGTGTAGGAGATACAACCTGAAGGAGATTGGAGACTGTAAGGTGTTGGCGGGGGACTGTGTAGCTAGACAGCATCGGATGGTGGTCTGTAGGATGGTTTTGGAGGCGAAGAAGAAGAGGAGGAAAGTAAGGACTGAAAGAAGAATAAGATGGTGGAAACTGAAGGAGGAAGAGTGTAGTGTGAGGTTCAGGGAAGAGGTCAGACAGGGGCTTGGTGGTGGTGAAGAGGTGCCGGATGATTGGGCAACTACTGCAGGAGTGATGAGGGAGGCAGCTAGAAAAGTACTTGGTGTGACATCTGGAAATAGAAAGCAAGACAAGGAGACGTGGTGGTGGAATGAGGAAGTACAGGAGAGCATTAGGGGAAAGAGGTTGGCAAAACAGAAGTGGGATCGACAGAGTGATGAGAAAAGTAGGCAAGGAGATGCGGCAGCAGGTAAAAAGGGATGTGGCGAAAGCCAAGGAAAAGGCATATGAGGAGCTGTATAAGAGGTTGGACACTAAGGAAGGAGAAAAGAATTTGTACCGATTGGCCAGGCAGAGGGACCGAGCTGAGAAGGATGTACTGCAAGTTAGAGCAATAAAGGATGGAGAGGGAAATGTGTTGACTAGTGAGGAGAGTGTGTTGAGAAGATGGAGGGAGTATTTTGAGCAGCTGATGAATGAGGAAAATCAGAGAGAGAGAAGGTTGGAGGATGTGGAGTTGGTGAAGCAGGATGTAGATAGGATTAGTAAGAAGGAAGTGAGAGCAGCGATTAAGAGGATGAAGAATGGAAAGTCGGTTGGACCAGATGACATACCGGTAGAAGCGTGGAGATGTTTAGGAGAGATGGCAGTGGAGTTTTTAACCAGATTGTTTAACAGGATTCTGGAAGGGGAGAGGATGCCTGAGGAATGGAGAAGGAGTGTGCTGGTACCGATCTTTAAGCATAAGGGAGATTTGCAGACCTGCAGTAACTACAGGGGAATTAAGTTGATCAATCACACCATGAAGTTATGGGAAAGAGTAGTGGAAGCCAGGCTGAGAGAAGAGGTGACCATCTGTGAGCAACAGTATGGTTTCATGCCGAGGAAGAGCACCACAGATGCCTTATTTGCTTTGAGGATGTTGATGGAGAAGTATAGAGAAGGACAGAAGGAATTGCATTGTGTATTTGTGGATTTAGAGAAAGCGTACGACAGGGTGCCAAGAGAGGAGTTGTGGTATTGTATGAGGAAGTCAGGTGTGTCAGAGAAGTATGTGAGGGTGGTGCAGGACATGTATGAGGACAGTGTGACGGCAGTGAAGTGTGCAGTAGGTACGACAGACTGGTTCAGGGTGAAGGTTGGACTGCATCAAGGATCGGCCCTGAGCCCTTTCCTGTTTGCAGTGGTGATGGACAGGTTGACGGACGAGGTCAGACAGGAGTCTCCCTGGACTATGATGTTTGCAGATGATACTGTGATTTGTTGTGAGAGTAGAGAGCAGGTTAAGAAGAGCCTGGAGAGGTGGAGATATGCGCTGGAGAGAAAGGGAATGAAAGTCAGTAGTGGTAAGACAGAGTACATGTGTGTGAATGAGAGGAAGGGCAGTGGAGTGATGCGGTTGCAGGGAGAAGAGGTGGAGAAGGTGGAGGAGTTCAGGTACTTGGGGTCAACAGTGCAAAGTAATGGAGAGTGTGTTAGATAAGTAAAGAAAAGAGTGCAGGCAGGGTGGAGTGGGTGGAGAAGAGTGACAGGAGTGATTTGTGATAGTAGGGTATCTGCAAGAATGAAAGGGAAAGTTTATAGGACTGTGGTGAGACCTGCGATGTTGTATGGATTAGAGACAGTGGCATTGAGTAAAAGACAGGCGGTGGAGCTGGAGGTAGCAGAGCTGAAGATGTTAAGGTTTTCGTTGGGAGTGACGAGGATGGACAAGATTAGAAATGAGTTTATTAGAGGGACAGCACATGTAGGATGTTTTGGTGACAAGGTGAGAGAGGCGAGATTGAGATGGTTTGGACATGTGCAGAGAAGGGACATGAATTATATAGGTAGAAAAATGCTGAAGATGGAGCCACCAGGTAGGAGGAAAAGAGGAAGGCCAAGGAGGAGGTTCATGGATGTGGTGAGGGAAGACATGCAGGTAGTTGGTGTGAAAGAGGCAGATGTAGAGGACAGGGTGGTATGGAGACGGATGATCCGCTGTGGCGACCCCTAATGGGAGCAGCCGATAGAAGAAGAAGAAGAAGAAGAAGAAGTGTGTCTCCAAAATAATGTGCATAGTGAGAGTTTAATATAATTGTGTGATTGTTAATCTGCCAATTAAGATAGAATAAAGCCTATCACGTAGCATGTAAATAAGAAAAATCTATTCCTGTATGCTAATTAATTAATAATTAAATTAGATTTGAACAAGCTGAGCTACTACCATAAGTATATCAGCACTAAAATCAATGCAGAACCTCCACAAGCAAACAAACTGATCAACACAGTTGTGTCTCAATTGCGTTGAATGTAAGCCCGTTTTTTTCTAACCTCCAGCAAGGAGCATTATTCAGTTCAGCAGTACTGTTTGACAAATTGATGTCACAGCAATACGCCACACTTAAATCTGTGCTGTAAATACTGTACACTCAAAAACCTACAGAATGTTATGTAAGATTCATATTAAATACATAAAAATTACTACTTTAATAACTAATATCCCAATAAATGAAAGGGAATTTAAACATATTTGATATTGATTGTGTGTATATATATATATATATATATATATATATATATATATATATATATATATATAGATATAGATATAGATATAGATATAGATATAGATATAGATATATTTGATTGTCAGGACCTAATTGTTACAGATAAAATTATAAACTGCAGTTATATGGGTGTGGGCTTCGTCAGATTCTCCTATTCCTGAGACTTTAGTGTCTCCTATACAGCAGAGTGCATTGGATTAAACATAATAGCTGCATTATTTTAATCTGACAACTCAAAAGAACTACACACAGGTTCTCTGCAAATTCTAAAAGAAGATCCTTATCTAAATATCAGTACCTTTCCATAGATGGAAAGTTCACCCAAATAAGGATGGGCTCCCTTTTGGTTCCTCTCAAGGTTTGTTCCTCATAACATGTAAGGATGTTTTTCCTTGCCACAGTCACCATGGCTGCTCATCGGAGATAAATACACATCGTTCACCGGAACTGTTAAATTCTGTAAAGCTGCTTTGAGACAATCTGTTGTGAAAAGCGCTATAGAAATACAGTCCCATATCAAAATGTGTGTGTTTATGCACATTATTGCTGGATTATCAGCCTGTATAATGAATCTTACAGTATATAGGAGAACTACAGAAGGAACTACAGCTGGAGGACTTTAAAGATCCCATATGGCCCTAAGCTACGAACCATTTGATACAGGGACATTTAGGCTGTGTGAATAAGAAGACGGCATGCAATTGTAAATGCATGTGAAAAAACTAATGTTTTATTATTATGACCAATAGACATAATAAAACATTTTTAGAAAACAGGAATAAAACTTTGCATATGCAGATTTCTTGCCATACAGTAACTATTTCAGTGTAAGCTGAGGAAGTTTGTTCGAAAACAAAGTTACAAAGAAATCAAAGAGTTTAAGTGTGATCTAAGAAATCATCAATTTGTCCTGGGGTATTATCGATCCTTCCTGAGGTATTATCGGACTTTTCTTGACCCGCTGGTCGATTTCATACAGAGGAAAAGCACATTTGACTCGAAGGGAAATCTTCACAGGTCTGGCAATGTTGAGCCCCGACTGTTTTAGTTGCAGTTGGAAAAAATATGTGAATGTAATGTAAGAGCAAGCGTAAGAAATAATTTTAGAATTCATCTGGTGTACAGATACTGTATGATACGTCTTGAAAGAAAGCCTCCTGCCTGTGGATATTTTGCAATACAGCTGAAACTACTTTCACCTCTCAGCCATTGCATTTATATCAGTTAAATCTTCAAATAAACTCAGACTGACCAAATTCCTGAAATGCACAAGGCTGGTCAGTAGGCTTGTATTGATGCAGCTGCTACAGCTTAGCTGGTGTTAGGGTTAGGTTTTTTCATGCACTCTTCATGTGCATTTGCTCTGGTTCCTCACACTGTTCACACACTGTATGTGAACTAGCTACACCAAATTTGCCCATAGATATGAATAGGCATGTATAAGGGTTGGTGCTTGTGTGTGAGAGAGAGAGACCAGGAAAAAGCATGAACGAGCTAATAAATATTATCAGAGTGCTTACTTTGGCTATGTGCTATGTTTATCACTGTTTATTATCATAAATACTCGGTTAGAGAAATGAAAAAAAAAAAAACCCCACAAAGAATTCCATCATATTGTATGATAAAGTGCCAGCGTCTGAACAGCACTCGGTGAACGCATTTATAAACCATACAATAAAGCTAATTACTCATGGGCAAGGCATAAAGCAAAAGTGGAAACGTAAGCCACACAAAGTGGTGAGAAATGAAAGGTTATCACACTTTAAAAAAAATACGGTGCACACCTGCTACATGGGCATGCTCAAATATTTCTGCACTCGGAGCTCAATTACATTATGACCTTGAAACATAGACTCCATGATTCTAGCATACAGAGTGATGAAAAAAAAGGAGAAGTGCACTAGTTAGTGTCAGTACATGAATATGCCGTATACAACAGCGAGCTGACACACAAATAAGTTCCCCAGAGAGGCTGCAAGCTGTTTGCTTTTCTGTTGCAACAAACTGAGATATGACTCATAAACTTGGCTGCTGTTATAGTGTGGCCAATCTCTAACACTAGCATCTAGAATGAGCGGAGGAAGTGATCTAGAGTGAACATGAAAGCATCTCTATGTTTCCTATGGCAGACGTGTAGGTATTAGTGGTATTATGTGTTATGTATGTGGTTATCTAAAGGTGAATATGCATCATTGTTTAAACCTCATGGCAAGTAAATCACAAATTTGTGGCACTTGGAAATCATCCACATTCACCCTGAGGCAAAAAAAAAAAAACTCACACCACAACACCACACACACATAGACTTATCACTGCTATCCGTCTATTTAAGCACTCCTATGTGTAAACAAATCACCCTACATTATTTGTTATATACAAGGACACACATGTGAGGAAAGAACAAAAAAAAAAAGAGGTCTAGTGCTGAATTCACACGTGACATAAATGAACGACAAATGAATTTTGGGCACCTGAGTTTTTCAGCCGTATGTGCTTCTTCCCTAGATGTTTACCACAAAGTTAGAAACACACAGTTCTATAGGATTTTTACCTGAACT
This sequence comes from Silurus aristotelis, assembly GCF_946808225.1. NCBI lineage: Eukaryota > Metazoa > Chordata > Actinopteri > Siluriformes > Siluridae > Silurus > Silurus aristotelis. The sequence goes on from NC_139588.1 coordinate 12,759,640, forward strand.
AGGAGATCCAAACCTGTTCTAAATGCCGCCCAAAGGGAGCTCCATGAAACCATATCGGTTCAAATGGGTTGGGCCGAATGAACGCTGATTGCACCCCAGGCCTCCTCACCCTACATCAGTACCCGACTTTACTAAATGTGGCTAAATGAGCACAAATTTCCACAAGCCACACACAAGAGTGGAGATTACTGAATAGGATGTTCATTTTATATATACAGTATGTATATATATAATTTGTAATTTTTTACAGTAATCCCCCGCTTTACCACGGTTCGAATCTCGCACCCCCGGTTTATCGCGGTTAGCACGATAGACCAAAAAAAGTATAGGGAATTGTTTTTATGGTGTTTTATCTTGAAATAATGAAATGTATTAATAAAAATATGAATATTGGTTAAAAAAATTAAGTAAACTGTAAATCAAGTAAATTTCCGTGGTGGTGTCCATTTATTAAGGCTTTTCATTTTTAATTATGGTCAATGCTTGATTAATGGCCATAAAACAAGCAAAGAGTTTCCAAGAATCACTTTTTTCATAATAAAAAAACAAGTTTTTGTGCAAAACGAGTGAACTTCTGAAGAACTTTTCAGTCAGCTAAAAGCTCAGTAGGAACTTCCGAGCATTTAAGGCATGACAAAACCATGGTCTGCTTCTTTTGCTGAAGAGCACAGCTGCAACTGTGAATACACAGAGTGTACTTAATGGAGTGTACACTACTGTCGCATATTTCTTGCATAAAAATACAGAAAATATAAATATTTGTGTCTCTGTGTTTGTGGGGGGTTGTAGTATCTTATACACTACTGTTGGAAACTCTTAGGCCACCTCAATTTATAAGACACATTTAGTCATAAACTTTCATAATTATGCACTGTGTTTGGCTAGTGGCTTATTTAGGTTGTATTGCTCACAAACATCCCTTTAACCCTGACCCAGATCAAACTGTTACTATAGATAAAATGAAGAATACATATATCTGTGTTGTTAGGTGTGTATATATATATATATATATATATATATATATATATATATATATATATATATATTTGTGAATGTCATACATATTAAGTAAGTGCTATATTCAAAACACTTTTTTAAATGGATCATCTGGGTGGAACATTCATAAACAAAAGCAAATAAGAGGCCCAAAGTGCTCTCACATGCTGATGATCTTCAATTGAAACATGATGTCAGTGCTACACTGTAAATAATTTCAACTAGATTTAGCTATTTATGCACAAATATCAAAGTAAATATTACAAACTAATTTTAACCCAAGTTTCAACACAGTCCTTCTGAATGCTCGATTCTGTTGGCTTTAAAGGATACAAAGCAAAGGTTTATATTAATGTGCTTATGCTAGAATGTAATTTTTTTTTATCCTTATCTATCTATCTATCTATCTATCTATCTATCTATCTATCTATCTATCTATCTATCTATCTATCTATCTATCTATCTATCTATCTATCTATCTATCTATCTATCTATCTATCTACACAAAGGTATATGATCTCATTAGATCATTCATTTTAGGTCAGTAGCAATATCATATATAAACAGTTTATTTATTTTTTTCGACAACAGTGCTTTACTCCTTTAATAGTTATGTAAGTTAAATAAGAGTTATATCTAGCCATAACCAACCAGCTTGATTATCATGTTGCTAGGTAACAGCATCAAGCAACAAAACCTATGTATATCTTTGTATACTAATCTGCAAAAATATGCCTTTGAAACAATAATAATTAAAAAAAACAGCCTTCATATTAACACATGCTCAGTGATCATAACACAAGGAAACACTAGATAGCGGAAAGCTCTTAACTTTCACTGAAGCAGATTAAAGGCTATGAAATCATGGTCGATTGGATATTGATTCTAATCCGCAAACTGGCTCCAAACGCACTTTAACAATCCGTCACTGATGCCAGTGGGAGCATCCACTTGAAATGTAGACAAATGAGCACAGCGTCTTTCCAAAGCCCACCTTCGCCTGGCATTAGTCACCATGCAGCAGCATGAGGGCAGTTCAATCACTGTGCCTTGGATTTCTAAACCAAATGGATGCGGTGTTTTCAGGCAGCCCTTCACCTTCCGATTTACTATCATTTTTTTTTACGAGTGAAGTAATTAACGAGCCCATTAATCTATACATTAATTACCTTTCTGGGGCTTTTTCTAAAGGTCTGTGGGAAGTAAAAAAAAAATGGTTGTGCTTTGTAGTGGGACTGTGTGTATTCAAAAGCGGTGTGAAGTCATTTTATTCACAGTGAAAGTTTCAGTGTGTCATCTTTGGTGATTGCAGCATCATGGTGAAATCTACTCCAGCTGAAAAAGTATCGTAATGGTATTTGGAGAGGGATGTTTGAAGGCAGGCATACATGCATTTGTTATTGGCTTTTGGACAAAGTTAACCTTAAGGAAGCCAGTCTACTGAATGTCAAGTCTTTCGGCACAGACCTTTTTAAATGTCACTGCTATATATTCTGGCCTTATGTAATACAAAAGACAAGAAGGAGCAAACGGACAGATGGCGCTTCTTCAGCCAATGAACCAAATGACATCTCAGCATGGGTTCATTTGGGCTCCGGGGTTTCAGGCTCCTGCTGTTCTTTTAATGACACAAAAACATACACATGTACATTTAAAATTAGTCGTTCTTATTTACAGGTTTAGTGTCTTTTTGCAGATTTGGTAATATGCAAGTCACCAATAAAAAATTTTTTTAGCTTTATTTTAATAATATATGGTATTCATTTATTTATTTATTTATTTTTTACCACCACAAACAGATACACACTTAAAAATTAAAGGTCAATTGGGTAACTGTGATGTAACAATGTTAGATTTGTGATTGTACTGCAATCATATGCAATATTTTGCATCTGTATTACCTCTGTCATTGTGTGTGTTATCTTTCACTGTTGACACTTTATAAAAACATCAAACTATAAAACTCTTGTATAGAGTATTGTTTTGCTTTTTGTGTGTTAAATATGGGGCCTGGAGATATTTGATGGTTTTTCCACATTATCACTGGGTTTGTGGTACAGGAATGAAAAGGAGTTTTCCACATTCACTGAGAACGTGGAAATACTGTGAGGGCCAACTACTATTAGCACGCACACACACACACACACACACACACACACACACACACACACACACACACACACACACACACACACACACACACACACACACACACACACACACACACACACATATCCTTTAATCATTTCACACAACTCACATGAAGCCACACAGCTCAAATTGACACATTAAACAGTACATTAAATAAACCATGGCACTTTATTAGAAAGATGCCTACATTGGACCATCACAGACACGTTCATAAGCATTGCATTATTCTTTTATGAGGCAATACATAAGCTATGTCTAAACACATTAGGTGACATTAATGATTCATGTTTTGGACTTTTTATATTCTGCAGAAGGGAAAAAACGTCTCTCTGTCTTTCATTATGGTTCAGCTGTTCATCAGCATGGAGCTACAGAGCTGACAGGTAATGTAGTTGCCTCACTACTCCTGAGCTTGGGTTACTGCCTGTGTGAAATTTAGCAATTTTCTCCCTCTGTCCTTCTGTGTTTCCTCTATGTTCTGGAGTTTCTTCCCACCTGCCAAAAACATGCCAGCAGTCGAAACGTTGACTCTAAATCACTCCTGGGTGTGAATGAATGTGTGAATGTGTGTTTGTAGTTCCCTGCAGTGGACAGGAGCTCCATCCAGAGTGTATTCCCACCTTGTGCCAAGCGTTCCAGAGGATATGCTCCAAATTCACTGCGGCTCTGACCAGGTTCAAGACCCTTTTTGCAGAGGAAGGAATGTGATTGATTTTGATTATAATTCTAACATAGTGATAAGTCTTTTTTTTACAGAATGTATTTGGTAATTTGAATTTTAAGTTTTTATGCCCTCAAACTAACATAGAATTAAATTTTTCATTTTATAACACTGTCACAAAGTACGATTAAACACCATAACTTATGTAACTAGTTCATGTCAACTCACTAAATTGGACTGAAATCGATACCCCAGTAAAGATGACCAATGAATCATCAAAATTTGGATCTGAACATTTCCTCTCCACATCTTTCTCTTTCTTTGCATGTAAAGACAAACTCATACACGATATAGACAAAAGTATTGGAACACCTGACTTTTCCTGCTATTGTCTGGTTCTTTCCCAAACTGTTACCACAAAGATGGTGACACACTATTGTTTAGGGTGTCTTTACAATATGGTAGCATTACATTTTCCCTATGGACTAGGAGACTTAAACCTGTTCCAGCATGACAATGGCACTGTGCACAAACAGAGCTCTATGAACATATGGTTTGGAGTGGAAGATCTTGAGTGGCCTGCAATAGAGATCTGATCTCAAAACTTTTGAACGCATTTTAAATGAAGTTGAACTCTAAGTGCACAGGACTTCTATTATAACAGCAAATGGAAACTATGGAACAATGGAATGTGGAATTGGACGTTCAAAAAGCACACAGTCATGCATCTACAAAGTTTTGTAAATGTAAAATAAGTTTTGAAGGCTCATCAAAATATGATTAGTGAAACTGGAATTCAGTCATGTGTATTGTGTGAATGATGTGTTTTGCAAACTTTCACTGATTTGAACACAGATTTTAATTTACATGCACTGGCACTTTGTTTAACATCTATTTACATGTTTTAGCCCAAATATCCAGCCTTCTTTCTTTTTCTTGATTTTTTTTCAAACAAAGCTGTAAAAATTGCCATTTCTGATGTACAACCATTGAACTCTTCTCTCTGCTGTAGTCAAGGAGGTGCTTCTGCTCCCTGTAGGCCATCTCAGAGAAATGAGGAAGAGCTTCTTCCTGCAGGCATTTCAGACGTTCAACCAGGAGAACACCAAGCACTAAAGATTGAACCCACACAACACCCACCTACTCAACCTGTTTTTTATTTATTTATTTATTTATTTATTTATTTATTTATTTATCTATCTATTTATTTATTTTAATACATGCAAATATACTGCACAAATAAACAGTACATCTTGCACAGCTCCACTTTATTAGCAGCACTTAAAATACATCATATTGTTTCTGCCTTTTGGAATGTACAGTGAGGAAAATAAGTATTTGAACACCCTGCTATTTTGCAAGTTCTCCCACTTAGAAATCATGGAGGGGTCTGAAATTGTCATCGTAGGTGCATGTCCACTGTGAGAGACATAATCTAAAAAAATTTTTTAAAAACCATAAATCAAAATGTATGATTTTTAAACTATTTATTTGTATGATGCAGCTGCAAATAAGTATTTGAACACCTGAGAAAGTCAATGTTAATATTTGGTACAGTAGCCTTTGTTTGCAATTACAGAGGTCAAACGTTTCCTGTAGTTTTTCACCAGGTTTGCACACACTGCAGGAGGGATTTTGGCCCACTCCTCCACACAGATCTTCTTTAGATCAGGTTTCTGGCCTGTCGCAGAGAAACACGGAGTTTGAGCTCCCTCCAAAGATTCTCTATTGGGTTTAGGTCTGGAGACTGGCTAGGCCACGCCAGAACCTTGATATGCTTCATACAGAGCCACTCCTTGGTTATCCTGGCTGTGTGCTTCGGGTCATTGTCATGTTGGAAGGCCCAGCCTCGACCCATCTTCGATGCTCTAATTGAGGGAAGGAGGTTGTTCCCCAAAATCTCGCAATACATGGCCCCGGTCATCCTCTCCTTAATACAGTGCAGTCGCCCTGTCCCATGTGCAGAAAAACACCCCCAAAGCATGATGCTACCACCCCCATGCTACACAGTAGGGATGGTGTTCTTGGGATGGTACTCATCATTCTTCTTCCTCCAAACACGTTTAGTGGAATTATGACCCAAAAGTTCTATTTTGGTCTCATCTGACCACATTACTTTCTCCCATGACTCCTCTGGATCATCCAAATGGTCATTGGCAAACTTAAGACGTGCCTGGACATGTGCTGGTTTAAGCAGGGGAACCTTCCGTGCCATGCATGATTTCAAACCATGACGTCTTAGTGTATTACCAACAGTAACCTTGGAAACGGTGGTCCCAGCTCTTTTCAGGTCATTGACCAGCTCCTCCCATGTAGTTCTGGGCTGATTTCTCACCTTCCTTAGGATCATTGAGACCCCACGAGGTGAGATCTTGCATGGAGCCCCAGTCTGAGGGAGAGTGACAGTCATGTTTAGCTTCTTCCATTTTCTAATGATTGCTCAAACAGTGGACCTTTTTTCACCAAGCTGCTTGTTAATTTCCCCGTAGCCCTTTCCAGCCTTGTGGAGGTGTACAATTTTGTCTCTAGTGTCTTTGGACAGCTCTTTGGTCTTGGCCATGTTAGTAGTTGGATTCTTACTGATTGTATGGGGTGGACAGATGTCTTTATGCAGCTAACGACCTCAAACAGGTGCATCTAATTTAGGATAATAAATGTAGTGGAGGTGGACATTTTAAAGGCAGACTAACAGGTCTTTGAAGGTCAGAATTCTAGGTGATAGACAGGTGTTCAAATACTTATTTGCAGCTGTATCATACAAATAAATAGTTTAAAAATCATACATTGTGATTTCTTCTAACCCTAACCCTATCCCTAACCCTAGATTATGTCTCTCACAGTGGACATGCACCTACGATGACAATTTCAGACCCCTCCATGATTTCTAAGTGGGAGAACTTGCAAAATAGCAGGGTGTTCAAATACTTATTTTCCTCACTGTAAATCCTGCGCTGAATGAAAAATTCAAATTCTATTTTTATTGTAAATTCTATTGGATTCTTCTTATTCTAGTTTCATCCTACTCTTTAACTTTTTACTCTTTCACTTATACTTTCTATCTTTCCAGTCATTAAAAGAATTGCACTGCATATTGTATTGTTTATAGTTGTGTGGATGAATTTAATGAATATCGTTAATTATATATTTATGTATATTTACATTAGATATTTATTTCATTATAGCCACGTTAGATTATTATTTTATTTGAGATGATTGAACTCTACATTGACCCTTTCAGTGTGCCATGTCAGCACATACTTTAAGCAAAAAAATGAAATCAAGCCAAAACTTTGCTAATCTGAGTTCAGGGAAGAGGTTTCCAGGGGTGTCAGTTAATATCAAAGAGTTCAAAATACATACACCATTGTCAATCATTCCAGATTCAATTAGTTTTTCTGCTGTTTTTTTAAAGAACAAAAAAGACCATTAGGGAGCAAAGAAGCTTGTTCTGATGGTATACTTTTGCGTTTTTGCATACCGATGTGAACCTCCTACACAGTTTGAATACCTCTGTTCTAGCAGGAATCCTAAATGTCTTCCTGTGGGCTGAGATGTAAATAAATGCTCATATAAAGCTCCAACTCTGAAAGCGCTCAAGAAATGACCCTTTGTTTGCTTTCCTGCAGCATGCAGTGTTAAAAAAATCAAAGGTGTACCTGAATTTAATGGGCCAGTGAACCATAATTTTATTGCGGGTTGCCTGAGAGCCAACATCCAAAAGTGCTAATAAGACTTCTGCTTACATGAGGGTCACTGAACTGCCAGCAGTGAGGAGAAAATAGCTCTTGGCCTGGATCCAACAAGACAATATGGATGGTCGCTTTCAGCTTAAGCCCCCCACCTCTTCATCAACACCTCATGCTGAGAGAGCGCAGTCTTACACCTGAACACAAATTTATCGTTGTGCCAGGGGTTGCAACCTTTTTACCTAATTCATTTAACCTCCTGCCCTACTGCACTTGGCGGAGTGGAGGCATTAGTCAAATGGCTCTAGAGAGTTAGTGAATCTGTTCGTGATGTGCCGCGCGAAGCCTCGGCACTATCAGGTATTACATCTCTGCCACTCAGAAAACAACGGATGAGCAATCCAATTTCACACAGGCGTGAATACAGCCGGCCTGACGCCAGCTGTGAAAGCGCTGTCGATGTGGAGCCCGTTCTTACCGCCAAGGATGAAAGAAATTTGAGAAAGGAGAAAAAGGGGGAGAGAAAGTGAAAGGGAAAAGAGGAAAAAAGCCAGGCATACACAGATATACATGCTGCTTATAAGGCACATCTCATATTTCTACAGCTGTAAAAATTGTCAGGTCCACTACACAGCCAGGGGAGAGGAACAAGGGCTAGAATTCTGTTTCCTACACTGCTGAGACTCTTTGGGTAATGCCTTTGTACTTCACTCTACGCCGGCCTCAGACTTGTCTGTTTGTACAATGTAATGCAAATAGCAATCTCTCACAGTCTCGCTCCCCTCGAGACCTCCTTAACCAACAAAAGTCCAAAGCTAGTTGGAGCCATAACTACAGTCCTCCACTTTCACATTTTGAATTCTGCACAGTCACTGTGGCCACAGAAGCGTCTCTGTGTCTCACTAAGGAGCTTTTGTCTACTGGATTGTATTACTGAGTAGCCGAAGAACATTCTCCCAGATTCCTGTCTTTTTTTTTTCACTTGAAAGTAGCTTTGACGTGCATCAACATTCGCCCACACTGATCTGCTTGCCTTCAGTTTTTTAGCCTTTGGATGGAATCCGTGCTGTGCTCTTTATTAAGTGCAGAGGTTTGCATATTCAGATCCAACATTGCTGCATGGATGTGCGGTAAGGTATACACTTCCCACGCACTCCCCCAAGGCTTTAACCTTGTGTTTACAGCTACTGTCCAAATCAGTCCCATCATGTTTTATTAAAATTCACAAGAACAAGCAAAACAATGACTGATGCTTCTTGCATTGTGCGAGATGGTCTGAGTAGTCCTGTTCTGCCTCCATTTAAAAATTAAAAATTTCGTTACATATTTTGCGCATGTTCCCGCTTCTGAATCGATCCTCCCTGCTTAATAAAATACACTATACAAATGACACACATTTCCCCTTATAAATTACAGGTTGACTTACTGCCCTTATCGAGCAAACAGCTAAAACATGAGCAAAAATTGAAAAGGTGCCGAAATTCCAGCAGATCAGAAATTCCATATATCAAGCCCATTTTTGCTGTTGAACCAAGCTATCAAATAAAATCCACCAAAACCCTCAAAGACAAACATTTATACAGCATAGAGTAAGACTTTTTCTGTCTTCATGTGGTCTCTAAAAAAAAGTAGCACTTTTCTAAAAATAAAAAAAGAAATTACGAAGTTATACAAAATAGAGAAAATATACATACACATTTTAATGCCTAAACCCACAATAATAGAAGCTGAAAGTACACAAACCCCCTTCTTTTTCCTTTTCATGCTTATTCTTTTTCTGTTAGACTGAAGAGCACTCACGCTCACCTCAGCTCAACTTCAGCAGATACTAAACAGTGCTAAATAGGAAAGACACATTTCTGATATGTTGCCAAGGATTTCAGCTCTTGGAGTAACTGAGCACTTTGCAAACATTGGACTGACTGGTCCTTGTTAAAACCCAAGGGGATTAAAAAAAAAAAGAAAAACTGAAAGTGTTTCATTGTGTCAGGAGAAGACCTGGCTATCAATCGGAAGCTGAGGTAGTCAAGCTGTATTTGGTGCTCTTAAAACCTTTGGATCCAATCAAACAAACTCAAGAGTGTGCAGGCAAAAAACCTAACCTAACACTGGTGACCTCTGTAAAGATTTTGCAACACAATTAACCTGGCAAATGAAGGAAGGATTAACTGATATTACACAGACACAGTCCGCAGGCTAGGATCATCTTTAATCAGTGGGACATGACGTGACAATCAAAAGAGAAAATGAGATTCTGTCAGAGCTGTTCAAACCTTATGACAGTGCTTTATTTTGAGCGAGATGGGGAAGCAAAAGGGATTTTAATAATATATTGCAAAAAGGGGGAATGGGCTAATCTGGATTTTATCTTAAATCGAAATGATAGCACTTTTATTTTCAGCCAGGGTTAGTGCAAGTGTAGTAACAGATCCTGCTTAAGACATCTAGACATACCCAAGGCTAATTAAAGCATTTATTCAGATAAAAGTATAGTCAACTCCCATTACAATTTGTCTTCACTTCAACTTGTCAGTGTTACTTCAGAGTTGTAGTGGATCCAGCCTTTAGCCAGGTGTGAAACTGGACTACACCCGTGATGTCAATCCATTTCAAGCGCCAAGCACACACAAACACATTCACACTTAGTGGCAATTAAACAAAGTCAGTCCATTCATTAGAACCCGGGGGAAACCCAAACAGACAAGGACCTATGTGTGAAATTGGATCTAAGCATTGAACCAGAAATCGTAGACCTGTGAGGCATCAACACAACTAGCTGAGCTCAGTGCCCAGCTCAGCTGAAATACTAAATGTTAAAAAAAGATCTGAGCGATATGCAGCAAACAGCCTGAGCCATGACCAGAAAAGTGTTCATGTTACTCATAATCAACATATGAATAGTAAATTAAGCTTTAAGGTCAGCAGGGGGAAAAAAAATTTAGAGTAAGGTTTCTCTCCACATTAATATTGCATGATCATGACTATCTGAAGATCTGATGCCGCTCATGTGACTCTGCACAATCTAAATGGCAGACATGAGAGGATAATGACTCAATTGATGCAGCCAGTGCACTTCTATTTATCCTTTTCTTCTTCAGAAAAAAAACAAGAGACCTGTATTATGTGATGTATAAAGCCAGGAGATCTGAAGAACCATGATTGTAGCAGCACAAATGTGGTTTTACAGATGTTCCAGTCCTACTTTCTCCTTTTTTGATACAGTAAATCTATAAGATCTTTGGGTATTCGCTGGTAACTGATACTGAGGTTATCCTCAACTGGCCCTTTTCATGTTTCTCTGATCATTTCAGAGACTAATGCCCAAAATACATTTTGAGATTTGTGAATCGGGGACGTGTTCATCATAATGCTCGTTCATCTCTCGTTTTTCTACCTAAATGTGACAAAGATCTGATTTTGTTTTCTCAGCTTAAAAATGTGAACACAAAAATCCAATTTAAAATCGCAGTTCAGCCACTTTCATATGTGTTCCCCCATGAGACGACTATAATTACAATAAATTTTTTTTTACATTGCACTTCTCCTGCACATGTGCATGTCCCTGCTTTCACATTCCAGTGTCGCGGTGGATCAGCAGCCGCTTTTCTCTACAAAGACGTGGCAGTAATAGCTGCAAAAACAGCTAAAGCAATGCATTTGCCCTTTTTTGCCCTAATCCTGAAAAGCTGACAAGCTGTCAGACAACATCTTAAACACATAATCTTTGCAACAAAGCCTTGCGCTGCCATTTTGCTTAGTGATGTTACTTTTTTTTATTATTATAGATATAGGCTTTTTGGTGTTTGATCATATTGATCTAGAAGACGTGCATTTTGAGTCAGACACATGCAGAGCTTATGCTTTGTCTCTAACAACACTATAATTGTTGTTAGAGTCAAGCCTTTTATTTCAGTGTTTATATTGAGATATTCGGAGTGGCACGACATAAAATAATAATAACATTACTGGTGTAGTAACATGCTGTATTTAGTACTTCCCAATTTTTGACAGGGGTCACCAACGTGGTGCCCGCAGGCACCAGGTAGCCCGCAAGGACCACATGAGTAGCCCGCAGGCTGTTTCCTACTTTGTTAAATCATTGTTGATAATTATTATGAGAAATCATTAACATTATCAGTGTCTTCACATAGATGGATATTAATTATTAATAACAACATATAATAAAAGGTAAATTGCTCAAATTTCTCATTTCAGATTAAACTGAAAACTGTGGATATCAAACTGGTAGCCCTTCACATTAATCAGTACCCAAGAAGTAGCTCTCAGTTTCAAAAAGGTCGGTGACCCCTGACATAGACCAACTATTTACATTTTGATTACTCAGTATTATAGATATGTTAAAAGATGGTTTTACTGAGCTTCACAAAAGCATCTGCTGTGTAGCGGTGACCAATCTGATAGAAGACTCCGTCTGTGTGAAACTATGTCCCATCACACTGTACTGCCTACAAATGAATATGAAATACAAAAATAAAATACTACAAAACAGACAAAAATACATGATTGAACATTTGAGAAGGAATGTGTGTAAGTGAATGTCACTGCAACAAGACAAAGTCGGCATAAATATAAAACAAAAGAGTATTTTAAATTCGATCGCATTTCACACAAAAATAAAAAACAAACCCAAAAAGAAGATTCCTAGAATAGCTAATTCAAATGACAAAATGTCTTTGAGTAGGGAGGCAATGCTGTCGATAGCAGAAAGTGATATACGGTACCTTATATGTGAATATGATATATTTTTGCATATTATATAAGATATTCACTTACTGTTCCTGATCAAGCAGCAGTGCCCATACATTGCCCAGTGCCTCAGCCTATACACAGCTCAGTAATACACTCTGGGTGAAGGGAAATGTTTGATCTACATCACAAGACTAAATCTAAGCTAAATCTAAGAGCTAAATTAGAGCTTAAACTAAGGGCTTTCCATGATGGTCTATGCACCTACAGAAATACTAAATGTAACTAGCTGGCAAATGAACATCTATTATAGAACAAAAAAAGTACAACTTGGTGTAATTTGCTTTCCTTTCTGTATTTCATCATGTATATGTTTCTTCAACCTACCAAGCAGTATTATATCACTATCAAAACACACAGGAGGGGGTAAGGAACAAGCGAGCCAGAGGTTCAAATCACTTACTCCAATATATTTTTATACAACTTTACACAAAATACACAAAGATGTATTAATTAGCCAGATATCATGGCATTTCGAGTTTAAAAACGTCTCATCAACAAACTCTTCAACAGGGATAAACCTTCCGCTGTTTATTAATGAACACATAATGTGGCAAAAAAACCTCAATCAGTCCGAAATCATGCCTTTTTGCTCTTAATGCAGAATCATAGTAAAACCTTTTTCCATTTGATTTCTTTCTCTCTCTCTCTCTCTCTCTCTCTCTCTCTCTCTCTCTCTCTCTCTCTCTCTCTCTCTCCCTCTCCCTCTCCCTCTCCCTCTCCCTCTCCTTCTCCCTCTCCCTCTCCCTCTCCCTCTCCACTGGCCCATCCTCTATGTCAGTCAGGCCTATTTCACACATAAAGCTCAGACGTGATCATGCTTGGCCTATCAGACTTGCTATACCATGATTGTCAGAGTGACTCACAGCAACCGTTTATTACATTCTGTCGTTATATTATACAGAACGTTAAATCAATAGTCATCTTTTCAACTTAAAAAAAGGTCCTACTCATTGTAGCTTTGAGTACGTAAGTAAATAAATACATTGCACACATACCATGTTCACAGTAAACCAAAAGATATGTTAAAGAGTCTATTTGGTGAACATTTTACTTAGAAGAGAACGCACCTCTTAAAGAGCAGAATTAATCATTTGTTTCTCGGAGGAATTGTCCCGCTGGTTTTTCCACTCATGCGACACCGTGCTGTGCGTGATACAAGTTTATCTTTACCACTATAGAGCAGAGACATTCATGACAGGAGAAACCTCGCCAGTCAGTATTCATCCAGCCTAAGCTTTTTTTAAATGTTAATCATCTCATCCAGAACACTGTGCCACAAAGATTAGTATGCATTTTTTAAATGTGTATACGGTTCTTTTTATAAAACTCTCAGCAGATGTTGACAGGATGAAAATGCTCTGATTTGATCCTTCATTCGGGGCTTTCTGAAGCTTCCTGCTCAGCAATCTTTTTCCTCGTCCATCTTTGGAGCTGCAGATTAGAGTTTACAATGCATTTTTAAATGGCTGAATGATGAAGCTGGTTTTGGCGGTGCTATTGATATGAATTACTCTCTGCCTCGTTCTCGATAATCTTCCCTAAGATGTCATCAGGAGTGAGGAGTTTACTCATCCTGATCTGAACATCAGCTCTGAGCTGAATCGGGTCGGCGCTTTAATATAGTTGCAAGCTGAAAGGCTGGCTAATGATTAGAAAACAGCTTTATCTTAAATGATTTTTAAATACATAAGTATGGCACTGAAATTGGATTCAGGCTGTGCTAATTAAAAACTATTCAGCTCAAATGATGCTGTGAAAAAGGTGGCGTTTTCCCTTGATCTGCAAGTATTATAAAATAGCATGTCAAAAAGTGAGCAGATTTTGCTTTGCATGACTGGATTTAAAGTAAGAAACAGTTATCTGTATAGGGATCAGGTTGTAACGGATTAAATGGAGTGGCATTTTTACTGAAGCATGAGTAGGCAACATGAATTAAACAAATTGGGATGTCTTTGAAACAATAACAACAAATAAAAAAGAGAGTTTGTGTTGTTAAAAAGGGAATTAAATTCACTGTCTGAGGGGGAAAAAAAAGTTTTTTTACGGGCTTTTACATCCTAAAACGGCTGCTATCTTTCTGTGGTTTTCCTGAGAGGCAGTGAAAATGAGACTGCTTGCATCCCACAATGTTAGATATTGCCATGAATCTAAAGCACTAGACATTGCAATAAATCAAGCCAATCCAAAATCAACTAATCAACTAGTTACAGCCCTGTGCTGTAGATAGCACTCTGGAAAATCACATAAAGCCTTTTTTCTCCCTGCAGACCACATTTAAAATGGCTAATTGTGTTACTGGATAAACAGTTGCAGAGCTACTCATTTTGCAGCCTCAATCGCTAAACACTGTGCCAAGCCATTTCACTGCATTGAAAATGTCACGAGACACCAATTTAGTATAACGACAAAGAGTCGGAAATGCGTGAAACCTACATAGCTGAGATTACTCTCAGCTCTCAGAAAGATTGTTTTTTTTTTCCACTGCAAGTAACAAAACTGTATTCTAAAAAACACAAATATAGTTTTTATAAACTTCAACATTTTTATATATACACTATTTTTTTTTAACCTTCGGATCTCTGTCTATAAAGACCAAGTTGGTGACATCTTAGCCATGGCCATAGCCATGAGGCATAACATTATGACTACCTAACTATATTGCAGGTAACACTGCAGACTGGATACATCCCACAAGAGCTGCAGTTTTGGAGCTGCTCTGTCCCATTCATCTAGACATCACAATTTGGTCAAACTCACTGAAATCCTTCCACTTCACTTTGAGGAGAAAATGTTCACTTGATGCCTAATATATCCCACCCACTAACAGGTGCCATAATGAAAAGATAATCAGTGTTGTTCACTTCACCGGTCATAATGTTATAATGTCATAATGTTATGCCTGATTGGTGTACACTGATGCAGTTATCTAATCAGCCAGTCATGTGGCAGAAACACAATGCTAAAACAATTATGTACATAGAGGTCAGGATTAAGTTAATGTTCATATTAAGCATCAAAATGTAGAGTGTGACTTTAACTGTTGTGTGGATGGTATTGCCAGATCAACACCTGATATTTCCACTAACCAGTTCCTCTAGTTTAATCAGACCGGTGAGAAAAACTAAATAAATTGCTGCATTAGTGAGCGACAACACTTTGGATGGAAACTGGTCACAGCAATTCACATTTCTGCAAGGCTCTCTCTCTCTCTCTCTCTCTCTCTCTCTCTCTCTCTCTCTCTCTCTCTCTCTCTCTCTCTCTCTCTCTCCATATATATATATATATATATATATATATATATATATATATATATATATATAATCACTTAAATAATCCCAAACAATCAAACAATCACTCTTTAAAATCGTGGTGAGCAGAAAAACACCTCAGCATGCACAAAACAATATGGGCTAAAACAACAGACTATACTACGACCATATAAGATTCAATTCTTGTTAAATAATAATCGGAGGCTACTGTGGCCACAGAGGAACCAAAACCTAACAGTTGAAACCTGACTACATTTTCATTCAAGTTGCAGTGAGTCTGTGATCCATGCCAGCCTCAGATTCCGGTTCTTGGTTAACAGGCATATAAAATTTATTGCAGCCTTTCGTAAAAGCCACCTATTTGCAGATATCACAGAAAAGACTTTGGTAAAGGAATACTATTTCAATTCCAGTGACCTAAATAAATCTGTGCAAATAGCTTTTCCCAGGCACTGTGACTACAGTAATCACTATTCAGCCTACATGCTCATCCACCATACATCAACAACTACTGAATGAATCCTCCTGGCTGCTGGAGAATTTATTGTTATGTGCAAGTGAGCGAAAATAAATGTGTCATAAATAAAAACAGATGAAAAGGCGATGTTACTAAATGAGCGGCTGTAATTATGCTTAAATTCGGTTGTTTGTTGATTTCGAGGTGACTTGTTCGTCACGACAGACAGCTAAAGCAGACGGGCCTCCTGTGGTCTCTTGCTTCCTTAGTCATCATGGCAGCACACGAGTATTTACTCACACACGTACACTTTTTTATTTTTTTTTATTTTTTACTATTCTTATGAGGACCTTTCTTTGACATAATGATAAATGTTATAATTATATATATACACATTATATCTATACCTAAAACACGAATGCTAACCTCAGTAACCAAAAGAAAACGTTTTTGCACTTATATTATTTTTTCTTCATGCATACCAGCCAAATGACCCTACAAGGTCAAAACTGTCAGATATTCCTATTCTCACATTCCTGCAAAAATAAAAAAATATGAACAGACAAAATTTTGCATAAAACCCACAAAAGCACTGCCATGTATCCCATAGTCCTTTGCTAAACACCTATCAATGCAGCATTAGGAAAAAAGAGTTCTCTCTTTAGAAAGTATATCGACTGCTCTATCAGGTCTTTATAGGAAGTTAAAATCATGCTTCCTCTTTCAGCTTATGGACAGAACACAGAAAATCTTTGATAGCAGATGACAAGAGCAGTAGCTCTCCCTTGAGTATCTCTTTTGTCTTGACACTAATGCATCTTCTAAAGCAATAATTAGGGTGGAAAAATCGAATAAAGTCATGAGTCTGCTGCATTTCTACACGCTGTCTTCTAATACCTAAATCGCACCGAGCTCTTAACGACAAGGTTGAGCACAAGTGTAAAACCCTACTGTTGTTACTGACAGCAACAGATCCATTAAATACTCAAAGCCCACTGGCTTTCTTTAGAACTGTATACTGAATGTGGCTGATACTGGGCAGGATGGAGACAAAAGCCGAGGGATGCAGAGTGTGTTAGGATTCCTCCCTAAAGCACTTGTCTGAGCTCAGCAGAGACGAACCTGGAAGGAATGAGAGTTAGGAGACATGACTGAGCGACGCTTGAAACCAAACACTGATGGAGTTAGGCTAGTGACCATATTTAGATAGCTATCTCAGAGGCGCCTGTTCAGTCTTAATCACTCTGGAGACCATTGTGTTGTATCCACAGCAGACTATACGGTTCCGCTCGTATAAAGTGAGGAGGAAACAAAGGCTCGGTTTAACATATGAACAATACGGTTTAAGCGAAGCAAGCATGGCTGGGTGCGATCATCAGTGAATAATTTAGCAGTGATAGGAGTAGAGTGGCATTTACAGTGTCTGCTCTGTAAAAGAGAAGCAACCCAGATCACGTCAGTCATGCCATTGTCTGAGACACGTCTGAGTTACATGTCCTGTGTAGCATAACAAATGCCCCCTTAAGCAAAATAAAAGACTCAAACTGAAATGAAGGACAATGTGTTCAAACTGTGTGAACGGTGAAGCTCCAAATGATGTGTTCCTTAAAAAAAAAAAAAACTAATTTTCCTGATTGTCACTCTGCTCTGCTCATATGGCAGACACATGCTTTATATTTCTTGCTCGAAACAGAGTTGAAAAACTCTGAGCTTGGACTTAATTGGGCCCAATTTCTCATTTGCATAATGACACACCAAATTAGAAAGGAGGAGAAAAGTGAAGGGAGTTACAATTTGGCAGGAAAGAGGTAAGCAGAAGGGTGAAAAAGGCAAGAGTGGAGGAGAAGTTATGGCACTCTGTGCCTACCTTTACTGTCTGAGCTGAAACCGGTGCCCCTGCACGTTTGGTGCCCAGCTCGTTACTGCTCGTCGTCACGGCAATTGTGACCGGAGTGGGCAAGAGAGAGGGGATAACAGGAAGAGGAAGAAGCCCTGGTCGGTTGTTGCCATTAGCAAGTGTAGGGCCAACCGGGGTGCAGGCGTTATTGGTCACTCCGTTGTGAAGGGGTGCAGGCCGGTCGCGACGTTCCCACGTGCCCCGGTAGTCCCTCTCGAACCGGTGGTGGTGACGCGACATCATTCCTTTCAGAGCCAATCTGGCACTGTCTAAGAAAGAAAGACACAGACAAAGACAAAAAAAAGATCAGCTATAAGGTACTGTGGAAAACAAAACCATAAATAGAACAAAAAACAATGCAGAGCAAAACAAATCTGCATTTTTTTTTTTTTTTTACTCTTTTTAAACAACCCACATTCGCAGAGAAGATTTTAGTGCACAGAAACATCTACACCTGCACATGGACAGACAGCTTTCCTGGGTATCCAGATGCAAACATGCTCGACAGATGCTGCTGCTCTGTTTGATTGACACACAAACTCCAATTGCTCCATTTACTTATATTGAAAGCCATTCTGGCGGTTTAAATGTGAAAAAAAATTTGCATTTACTCACAAGTACCAAGAAGAAAACTGCAGTACATGCTGCTCGAGGGAAGTTTTGCTCTGTTCCATATGGTTAACGTCCAGCTATACCAGGTTTCCTTAATGACTTTACTCGTATAGCTCCCACAGCTCATAACTCAAACCCATCCAACGTCCTAATTAACTGGACAGCCCATTTCACAACTCACTTTATTGCTTTAAACTGCTGATTAGTTCACAGGGAGCAACCTGAGCAGACTACTAACTGCCTCAACTTCTTCCTCTCACTGTCAGAACAAAACGGTTGTTATATTTCTTTAGGTTACTGAGTGGGTAAACTTAATTTTGCATTATTTGCTGTGGCTTCTTTAGCCAGCCAATCCTCTACAGGCAGTTGCACATAATAAGTCTGGAGACCCCGGGCTGGGAATTGGCTTATTAGTTTCTCTCTTTGTACATGTGAGGGAAGATTAGGCTACTTAGCCAGTGAGGCAGTGTTGGCTATTTTGGTGCTACACAGCATAAATCTGGATTTATTGCATTATAGCCATGTTTATTATATTGTACAAAAAAAATAAAAATAAGCTGCTGTGGTGTTATTGTGTGGTGTTATGTCTATTCTCCAATGACATAAATGTGCAGGAATAGATAAGAAACCATATGTAATTTTTAAACAAACAAGAAAGGTTTGGAAGTTTGAAAATATAATGGAAAGCCTTTTTTGCTCAAAATGAATGCATTATTACCAGGAAACTAGAAAATCATCTTTACTAACACATCATTCTAAATGATCAAAAAAAGGAAAATAGGTAAATTTCTGCATGGAAAGAAAAGGGACGTTTTTATTAAGTGGACAGCAAAAAGGCTTCCATCAGCAATGCTGTATTTTCCTCCTTATTCCTCTTAACAATTACATTTCTTACTGCAAAACTTATTGATTATTCATGAGTGCTACTGCATTGGTCAGATTAATTTGTGGTGTTTTTTCGCTCAGTTAATGCAGACGCTATTGTTCATAGGATTCCAAATGGCGAATCGTTGAATCGTCCAAGTTGAATCGGTGCATCGGCATAAAAGTTAACAATGTGATCCATCGATTTAAAAAAGTGTGCATTTGTATACAAGTTTTATCACGATGCATCGTTTTTTAACATATTTGCATCTGGAAACTGATTTATTTCTATACTTATAATTAGATGTGCTGTATTTTTATTATTTACAAAGTGACCAATAATTTGTGACCAACATTTTGTATGTAGATTAATTTGTCGCTAAACTGTTTCTCAAGTATGTTCTCTGCTGAAAGGTTAATAAGTCACAAAGAAATAAGGCAGTAACGATTCCTCAAGTAATTCGAATACAAAAAATCATTACAGATATTCTTGTATGCAATTTGAGAAATTAAAATAAAAGATTTACTAAAAAGGAAACAAATTACTTGTTATTTTTAAAAGACCTGACTTATTTTCTCTTGTATATTCAGTTTTGCTCTTTAATAAAGAAATAGTACCTTTTATTCCATTACTTGATTACTTAATTAATCGATGGAATAATTGGTTAAAAAACTCGATTACCAAAATAATCAATAGCTGCAGCCCTACATAGAATATAGATTAACATGGCAGAGGCAAAGCTGCAACTTCCTGGAGACAAAACAGGAAAAGAATGTCTAGTTTATTTGAATCGTTTTACTTTTTTTTCGCACTACAAAGGCCTGTTTGTGAAAGGGCCATGCATCGTAATAGGGGTGAATTGTAATATCGCATCACACTGGTAGATGTTTCATATGTATTTTTAATGTATCGTATCAGTGGCTATGCAATGCGAATCGCATCAGTCTCTGTTATGGAGATGCGCATCCCTAATATAAAGAGTATACAGTAAGCACAGATCAGCAATAACAATTAAGTATATGACAGGTGAAGAAAAAAATCATTATCTACTTCCAATTTCACCTGTTAAGGGTAAGACATCAAGTTAGGCATCAGCTGAGCAGTTAGTTCTCAAAGTTGATGTGTTGAGATCAGGAAAAAAGGGAAAGCAAAGGCCCAATATGATGAATGATGAACATTTTTCTTTTAGAACATGTGGATGGCCAGGTGCATCATTTATCTGGGGAAGAGATGGCACCAGGAGGTACTATGGCATGAAGGAAAGAGGCAATGCTACTCTATTTACCACCTACCTAAACTTTGTTGCCCTTCATGGCAAATGTATTCCCCAAAGACAGTGGCCTTTTTAAAATAATGCAAAAGGAATGGAGTTGACTTGGCTTCCAAGCTCCCCAGATCTTGATCCAAATAAGCATTTAAGGGATGTGATAAAGGTCCACACACACACACACACACACACAGGCCTTGTTGAGTTCATGATGGCACAAGAGGGACCTACACAATTGTAGGTGGATGGTGTTAATATTTATTAGCTGGTCTGTGTAAATATGCAGAAAGAAGACTTTATGAACCTTGTAAAAAAAAAAAACATCTACTGCACTTACTGATCAAAAATCACCAGGAAAGCCTTATACAAGCTGAACATATTTGTAATATACTTTATATAGGATTCACAGAACAAAACAGAAGCCATGGGTTGCAATATTCAGTGAGTGCACCATCAGCTACATTTCTAAGCAGAGAGAGAACACGGAAATGGTGAAGGCAAGGAGCTGCCAATAAAGCATTGACTGGCACTCTACTTACCATAATGTAATGCTTTTTAACAATGTGGTTGAAATGGAAGGAGTGTATTCAGCTTCTGTTTTTGTTGTTTTTTTCCTACCTTCACTCCTTTGTGGGTGTTTTCAGCTATGTGCTGGGTGCTGACACGACAGCTAAATGATTAGAACCAATGTTCAGATGCAAACACACACACACACACACACACACACACACACACACACACACACACACACACACACACACACACACACACACACACGCATGAACTTTAGATAAAGTATGTCACCAAAGACCTGAGGATGGGTGGAGGGTGGCTCAGTGAGACAATGATGGACTGAGATGTTCAGGAAGCTACAGCAGCTCTCTCCATGCTGCTGCTGCTTTCTGCCATCACTTTCACTTTTTTTTCATTCTATTCCAGGAGGCCATGACAAGTGACAGGGCACATCTGTAAAGAACTATATAAAGCAATGCTTTATGTCCTCAAATCTGTTCGCAAAGATATTGCTGGTGACATTTCTATTTGGCTCAAAACACTGATTCTGATGTAGTTCTTGCAACCATGCAAAGCCTCTTGCATGCAGCAATGCAAACATTAGGAGCTCTTTGATGATACAATTTTATATATATTTTTATATGGGCTGTCAAAATTAATGTTATTAATTCATTTAATTCATTATATATATATATATATATATATATATATATATATATATATATATATATATATATATATATATATATATATATATATACAGTGAGGAAAATAAGTATATGAACACCCTGCTATTTTGCAAGTTCTCCCACTTAGAAATCATGGAGGGGTCTGAAATTGTCATCGTAGGTGCATGTCCACTGTGAGAGACATAATCTAAAAAAAAAATCCAGAAATCACAATATATGATTTTTTAACTATTTATTTGTATGATACAGCTGCAAATAAGTATTTGAACACCTGAGAAAGTCAATGTTAATATTTGGTACAGTAGCCTTTGTTTGCAATTACAGAGGTCAAACGTTTCCTGTAGTTTTTCACCAGGTTTGCACACACTGCAGGAGGGATTTTGGCCCACTCCTCCACACAGATCTTCTCTAGATCAGTCAGGTTTCAGGCCTGTCGCTGAGAAACACGGAGTTTGAGCTCCCTCCAAAAATTCTCTATTGGGTTTGGGTCTGGAGACTGGCTAGGCCACGCCAGAACCTTGATATGCTTCTTACAGAGCCACTCCTTGGTTATCCTGGCTGTGTGCTTTGAGTCATTGTCATGTTGGAAGACCCAGCCTCGACCCATCTTCAATGGTTTAACTGTGGGAAGGCGGTTGTTCCCCAAAATCTTGCAATACATTGCCCCGGTCATCCTCTCCTTAATACAGTGCAGTCGCCCTGTCCCATGTGCAAAAAAACACCCCCAAAGCATGATGCTACCACCCCCATGCTTCACAGTAGGGATGGTGTTCTTGGGATGGTACTCATCATTCTTCTTCCTCCAAACACGTTTAGTGGAATTATGACCCAAAAGTTCTATTTTGGTCTCATCTGACCACATGACTTTCTCCCATGACCCCTCTGGATCATCCAAATGGTCATTGGCAAACTTAAGACGTGCCTGGACATGTGCTGGTTTAAGCAGGGGAACCTTCCGTGCCATGCATGATTTCAAACCATGACGTCTTAGTGTATTACCAACAGTAACCTTGGAAACGGTGGTCCCAGCTCTTTTCAGGTCATTGACCAGCTCCTCCCGTGTAGTTCTGGGCTGATTTCTCACCTTCCTTAGGATCATTGAGACCCCACGAGGTAAGATCTTGCATGGAGCCCCAGTCCGAGGGAGATTGACAGTCATGTTTAGCTTCTTCCATTTTCTAATGATTGCTCCAACAGTGGACCTTTTTTCACTAAGCTGCTTGGCAATTTCCCCGTAGCCCTTTCCAGCCTTGTGGAGGTGTACAATTTTGTCTCTAGTGTCTTTGGACAGCTCTTTGGTCTTGGCCATGTTAGTAGTTGGATTCTTACTGATTGTATGGGGTGGACAGGTGTCTTTATGCAGCTAACGACCTCAAACAGGTGCATCTAATTTAGGATAATAAATGTAGTGGAGGTGGACATTTTAAAGGCAGACTAACAGGTCTTTGAGGGTCAGAATTGTAGCTGATAGACAGGTGTTCAAATACTTATTTGCAGCTGTATCATACAAATAAATAGTTTAAAAATCATATATTATGATTTCTGGATTTTTTTTTTTAGATTATGTCTCTTACAGTGGACATGCACCTACGATGACAATTTCAGACCCCTCCATGATTTCTAAGTGGGAGAACTTGCAAAATAGCAGGGTGTTCAAATACTTATTTTCCTCACTGTATATATATATATATATATATATATATATATATATATATATATATATATATATATATATATATATATAGAGAGAGAGAGAGAGAGAGAGAGAGAGAGAGAGAGAGAGAGAGAGAAAGAGAGAGAGAGAGAGAGAGAGAGAGAGAGAGAGAGAGAGAGAGAGAGAGAGAGAGAGAGAGAGAGAGAGAGGCTATTTCACTGTTATCTGAAACAGCCACAGACAAGATATGTTTGATCTGTTGCATGTATGTTGGTCATGCATAAGAGTGCACAGAAAGTGTACAAACAATATCAATTGCCCTGTGGCTCAAGAGTGAAATATCTATGGCTGAAATTTTGTTATGCGTTCACAACAAACCTGATTCCACCATTAAACAGTATATCATCTAAGTATATCACTTGATAATCTTTAATCCAAGTTCCCCAAAATGGTCAGATGATATAGGACATTAATCTAATCAGTAGTACAGTCCTCCACAGCTATACACTAATAAAGTCGGGAGCCTCGCGATACACACTCTAAACAATGTAATCCAACACACTCATGTTCACATCCATATATTCATGCAATGAATACAGAAACAGCTGCTTGACGATAGAGTGAACAGAAAATTTCAAGTAATGAGAGAGACTGGTCCAGCTATAGAAAATAGCCACAGACAGCGACACGAAACTGTATTGAAGGATCCGCTAATAAAAGAAAAGAGGCGGAATAGTGTTGTTGCAGCGTGGGCACTCAGTAGCACCTACACTGCAAATCTATCAGCTATTTTTAAAAGCTTCCAAAGGCAAAAGAACATGAGCTTCTCAAACAAACTGTGATAGTTTCAGATGTCCAGGCAACAGACACTGGACTAAAGAATAACCACCAACAGAGATAGTCCTGATGGCACTGTAGGTTCAGTTCAATCTAAATCTTTTATGCAAAGCAATGACTCGATTTTATGTGCCCAAATGAATTTCAAGCAGAGTACAGTACATTAGTGATAGTGGAGCTCACAGAGGCCTTGCTGCTTTCTGCAAGACAAGGCTGCTTTCATACCCAAATAAAGCAAATAACCTCACTTAAACTCTTTATCTACTATCACCGCTCCAAGGCTGTACAGATGAACAGCCTTGCCAATGAGATAATGTACTATAGTGATACACAAATATGAACCTGCTGATACCAATGACCGTGGTTAATAAAATTTGTAATAACATTACCAAAAGTTTTTATATATTGTTATACATATATAAAAATAAGATACTAAAACACACTCTCTCTCTTGGGAGTTACAAATGTTAGGTCCTGCAGAAGAAGTCACACAAAAATACTTGGTTTATAAGCGCTGCCAGCTACTGCCCCATTGTATACGGTTAATTATCTGTTAATACGAAGTGCGGATGCGTAACAATGGTGCGACTTTACTGCCTGGTGGCAGACTGAAAATAGAGTTGAAGTTATGAAACATTAATGTTTCAGGCTTTAAGCCAGGATGAAATAAAGGAGAAACATAAACAATTGGCTTTTGGTTTTTTTTTTTACAGCAGGCCGAGGATGTAGATTAAATTTAAAAAAAAATTTCAAAATACGACTGTCTGCCATTGATCAATTCGGTTAAATTAACATCTAAAAAACTTTTACAGACAAAACCATACACAGCCGATTAAGAACTGGAAAAGTATTGGTGCAAAAGATTTGAAAGAAATGGAGCGATCGATCTAGAGTCATGGACTGAAAAAAACTGTGTGAGTCTATAGAACATGGAGTCAGAATGATGGCATGATTTGTTGACAGCTAAATATCTGGCCTCACACATTGCTTGACAGCCTATGACATGCCTTATTAATATTTATATATTGCGTTGAAATTAGAGCGTGCTGATTATGCTGAAGCATTTCAGATGCAAAAGGAAAAGAAATCTTTATAATAAGTATGCAGGGTGAAAGCTACAATACCCCCACCTCAATTCACCCCTTTATGCATAGTAGACTGTTAATTAAGCAAGATTTATTTTTTAAAACAAAACAGGCAACATCATCAACCTGACCGACATAATTACATCACTGGAGAGGTCTTGTGGGCAAATCAGAGGGCACGACTGCACAAAAAAGCAGAAGCAATACAACATTCATATGCAGGAAGTGAAAAAAAAGGCTAAAACAAGATCTTAGAGAACAGATGCAAGCATGGGGAGGTCAAATGTCATGCCTGAGTGAGGGGTGTGAGCGTATGTGTAGGTTGCTACGTTTGTGTCTGAGAGCTGAGCAGAAAAAGGAGAAGAAAGCAAGAGATTAAAGTCAAGCTGCATTTTGCCCCCTAATCAAATGACTCCATTATCTTTGCAGACAAACATTTGTGTTCAGATGAGCAACTTTGATGCTCAGGAACAAAAGAGGATAGAGAAGGGTACTTGAGCTTGGGACAGGTACAGACAACCTGGCACAAAGGGTAGTTTTTATGCAAGCTTGGGACCTGGCACACCGCTCAGTATCTCCATTTTAATAAGCCTTTTTCTGGGAATCAATGCTTACAGTTACATTTGTCATGGTTAAATGCAGTTCTTTTGAGCATTTGTACTGTATGCACCCACTCTTCATCCTCTTATAAAGCCAATCTCCAAGTATCCAACAAGTTCAGTCAGTAAAACATATATCAATAGTGTTGTTTGTCAATCCCAGAGGCATAAAGTTCAAATGTCACCCAGTTCTGTGAGAAAACTGGTGTAGCACTGCTTGGAGAGGAGCACGAGAGAAAAAAAAACATATAAAAGCAAATGGGTAAACATGCCATTGAATATAATACGATGTGCCATTAAATCTTTAACTTGTTCTTAATGTTCAGAAAGAAATCAAAAGATTTTATTTCCTGTACATCTAATATAGTTAAAGTAATTTGAGGTAGATGTTATGAATAGTACTAGCTTTGATAATAAACCTTAATCAGCTATTTCTGTAAATTCCAGCTAATTTAGCAGTAGCATTTTTATGCACATAGATTGTTGAACAGGGCATAGCACATATAGTGATCCTGATCAAAATAAATGAGCCACATAATAAATGATAATTATAAAAATAATAATAATGAAAACAAGGCAAATGAACATTGGCTGTTAATCAGATTTGCTACAAATTTTATATATTAGTATTGAAGTATTGTCTTTATCCGGATCATTAATTATAATGATTAGAAAAAGTATAGAGGAATCTTAAGTGATATAATTTTAGGGAATTTATCCAATTTGTAAAAATTATCATACCATCAGTCAAATTAAAAGAAAAATCTGAATTTCAAAGCTTGTGATAGTTAATAAATGGTGTGTCACACCAGCATCTATTTTTATGCTTAAAAATAGCAACCAAATGACAGCTATTATGCAGACATCAATATGGAACAAAGTTTTGTTCATTTTCTGGTTGTTGAATCGACTTGTCTATCAAACAAAACAAAATATGCTTGTCCCAGACATCTGCATTGTCCACCTCTAATAGTCTCATATCACTGTAACATTGTCATCTGTAATACAACATTTAAATAAAGCAGTTGACAGAGTCAATGCACAAAAAATAAGGCTCCACTAAATTATAACATGAAAAGAAGATAAGAGAAGCTTTTATGTACAGTGTACAAATGTACAAAAAACTCCAACTGAATGAATTTTTGCCACCATATGTATATGTATGAATCAATATAACATGTTTTCATTTTCCTTCTAGCTTTTTTGTTGATTTAATGAAGTGAGTGCAGTCGCTGTACAAAGCTATGCAAAAATGAACTGAAACATAGATGAGGGGTTCGACATACGGCCTCCAGCTGTGCACCTATTCTATACTCTGTACACGCGCACACACACACACACACACACACACACACACACACACACACACACACACACACACACACACACACAGGTTCTCAGTAAAGAAAAGTAAAATAAATTAAGTACAGTAAGTTAAGATAGATACTGCATCAGGCCAAAATCGATGGAGCACAAATAAGCCAAAGATGACTTGCGAGACAAGACGCTCAATTAAGCAAAGAGAGACAGAGTTAAATGAGGCATGCAGAGCTACAAATACCCTGCACCTTCTCCTCGAAAAAATGAAAAATGGTATTTTTTATACAATGAACCGACTGGGGTTCAGTCTTTGACAAACGTTCATTTTAATAGAAGCAGAAAAAAAGAGCAGGCCAGCAAGCAGACTATTACGTGGCACGTGTGTAACCTGCTAAAAGCTCTAAATCATGCCCTGGCCATAGCGACGGCCTACGGTCCACTTCAATCATGTGTCAAATCACATCCAGCTCCAATGCATCAAAGCCGTGAGCAAGCTTTTCTCTTCGTAAAAAAGGGAGAAACAATCAAGCAGGGAGCAGAAATCCCATTTCAGAGGTCTACAACCTCAGCAAGGCCTCCTGTATAACCTTTTATAGGCCATCAAGAAGCAAACGCTGTCCCTTATAAAACTCACTTTAATGTTGAGATAGGACTACCTTGTTCACAATGATTTGATAGGAGTGAAGGATTTATAAGTAATCCAAAAAGATTCTTTATGTGAAGCCTTCACTCTGTTGTGCCCTCTCAGATGGTCACACATTTGACAGGAACTTGGCTGCTTTACAAGTGCAGATAAAGCTCCTGCCTACCTTGTGAAGTACTTTTGACCTCTGGCTGCTGTTATCTTTGCAAACAGGGTCTTTATAACTCTTTTTAACCTATTAATGGGAACATTTCTGTTAATAGTCTGGAAGCTTTTTGTCAAAATGCAACACACTATCAGAGCAACAAATCTGACATGACTTCTATCATGACTTCTGAGACTCACTATCAGATCGGAGCGGACTGGCCTATCCAAGCTCTTTCACTAAAAGCATTCATTTAACAACAAACAGCAAAACAGTATAGAGTATTCAGGTCCCTTGAGACCTTCAAAACCAGATTTTATACTGCATATAGGCAAGATTCAGCCAAAACATTAAAACACAGGAACACAGAATATCTCATTACAATGTCACATGTAAAGGGGTGTGGCTATATTAGGCAGCAAGTACACAGTCAGCTCTCAAAGTTAATGTGTTAGAAGCAGAAAAAAAGGGCAAGTGTAATGATCTGAGCATCGTGGGACAAATTAAAATTGAACTGGAAACACTCCAGAATGGTAGTTCTTGTAATGTGTTCCCAGTATGCAGTGGTTAATAGCTACCAGAGGTGGTCTAAGAAAGAAATAATAGTGAACCAGAGACAGTGTTCAACTCCACAAAAGAGTTACCGTAGCACAAAATGTTCAAACAGTTAATAGTGTTATAATACAAAGGTGTCAGAACACACAGTGAATTTCAGCTTTTTGCATTTGAGTTTACATAACAGAGTCAGAGGTCCATGCTGACCTCTGTTTACTGCCAAAAGCATCTTCAACGGGTCTGTTAGCATCAGAGGGAGACAGTTGGCAAAATTTGGTCCTGGTTTCATGTGAATGTTACTTTGACACATACCAACTACCTAAACAATGCTGCAGACCATGTATACCCCTTCATGTAAACAGCATTCCCTAAAGGAAATGGCCTCTTTCAGCAGGATAATGTTCCCTGCTATATTGCAAAAATGTGTCCAGGAGTAGTTTGAGGAAGATGACAAAGGGTTCAAGGTGTTGAATTGGTCTCCAAATTCCCCAGATCTCAAAAGAGTCTATGGGATGTGCTGGAGAAACAATTTCAATCTACAGAAGCTCCATCTCAACTTACAGGAATTTAAAGGATCTTTTCTTGAAGACAGATACAACAACATACCATCAGAGGTCTCATGGAGTCCATGCCTTGATGAGTTAGAGCCAGTGGTAGCACCAGGGGGACCTACACGATATTAGGCGGGTGGTTTTAATTTTATGACTGATCGGTGTAAAGCTCAGTATATTGCTAAGGCTTTATAAAGGTCTGTCTTTGAACTCAAAGAATACCAACCTATAGTGTTTTGTTTTGGACAGGATAACTGATGTCTAGGAGGCATTCTATGTGTTCATGAATAAAAGAAAAGAAGCATGCCCTGCCATTAGATATCTCAGGCACAGAATATGAAATCAATGCTAATAGAAGAAGCAGGGCTTGAATGCAGTGCTGACCTTTCAACCCCAGCCTTTTCTTTCCAAAAAAACTGTACAGCAGGCAAAGCCCTGTGGGTAAAACTTCTCTTTTATGAAATAAATATACAGATAAAAGTCATATACATCAGTTCCAGAACAGTTTAAAAACACAAAGCTGCAAAAGTAGACAAAAAAACTGCCTATTTTCTAAAAACATATGACCAACAGTAAAGTAGATGTTCTTCTCTGATACTTTTTTGCACATGCTGGTGGTCTCTGGCAGCCTTTAAGCTCAGCGGCGCCTGGAGTTAGCCATGTTTGATAGCAGCCAATAAATTATCCAACTGTAAAAACTGAGTCAGGGGAGACGTTCATAAAACGGTGATTCCAAAAGTGCTCTCCTGAGGCTGCAGAGGTTTTAATGAAACATTTGTGGAACGTTTGTCTTACAGGATGGAAGGACATTGAGTGTGTTTATTGGAAACTTATCTTGATCACTGGTCATGAACTTAGAGAAGGCACTAATGCCTAAACTGCCAATAATCTCTTTTTGACCTTAAGCACATACGACAACAATTTTACACCACCTCAAATTCTTACTATTTAAAGGGAAAAAGAATTCACCATATCATTCGAAAGCAAATTAAGAACATACATAAAATAAAGTATAATAAATAAATTAATGAACAATTAATACGCATGTAATCTCATAATCTCAGCACCTTTAAAACTTTTGAGGTAATTGCCCATTGCATTTATTTATTTATTTATTTATTTATAACAATCAAAGATAACTAGTAAAGGATTTCTTTTATTTTTTAAAAAGAAGCATATAGGAGTATTTTCTAGCACAATTAAACTGAAATGGCAAATGAACATGTTTTAAAATGTCACCAGCATAATGTTTTTAAATCAAGAACATACATCAGGCTTAACATTTTCACAAATCTACCCTTTTTATAACTGAGCTTTTGTTAAGTGATTGATGTTACACTGATAACAGTAGAACACTGAATACAAGGCCCAAGATGTACAAGTAACAAAAATAACCCTTTGTTTAAGACCTAAACTTGTAATAGTGGCCTCAGATAAGTCCAATAAAGATTAAGCTACACCCTGACTTCAGAGGTCTTGACACTGTGTGAATCCAGCAGTCTTTTGATTACTGCTTGCCACACTGTACAAGATGATCCCAATAAGAATTGTGTGTGATATCATGTTCCTTGTCATATTTAATTACTAAGATAGTTATTATGTTCTGCTATACTTGAGTGCACTGTGACGCTGCACAGGTTTGTCGCTCTTCAACGGCAAAGCATACAAATAGTCTTGCATAATCATAGTAGTAAATAAACTCCATGAACACGGCTTTCACAAAGCTTTTTGTCCTGTCATGATTTAAATGTGAGAGTTTAATTTAGTATATTCATCCAGTTGTGCAGTATTTAATACCATGAACACCTTTATAGCTTTTTATCACTCAAAGTAGACAAAATCCAGACTCTAAAAAGGTGTCGATATAATACTATTATCTTGCTAAATCAGTTGAAAAATAAAGACATGCCTGGTTTCTCAAGAGCACTGCACTGACTAAAATAAACACACAAAATAACATCTCACTACCACATTATGGAACTCAGTTTGACAACCTTCAGCATATAATCAGGTTAAAAATAAGATATATGAGCAGCCTGAGTTGCTCTAGAATTATTTATACACACACCTCAGGCCTGCCAAAAAGTACTAATCAAAAAAGGTTTAGCCAAAACAGTTCCTTTCCTTTTTCTTTTCCACCTCGTAAAATGTGAGATTCCAATTCTTCCATAATTACCCCTTTGCATATAATTCGTTCTGCTATCCTGCCCTTGTTCCCTACGCTCAGCACTTCCAGTGCTCGCGTTAAAACCTCGCTGAAGCTGAGAATTTTCTTCTACGCTTGTTGCACATGGTGTTTTTACTCTGACAAGGTTATGTTGTCTTTGAGGAACGTTCACTGCTGCCCCTCTCGATTACACCCCTGCAATCTGGCAACCCCGTTCTCGCCGGATGGCTTCGGCTTTGCTTGTATGCTTTATGGAGCGTGACACGGCGTGCCGGATGACTAATCATGGAGAGACAGCGGTGCATTTGGTAAACCATGGGCTGCCCGCTCTCATTGCGTCCCAAGAGACACCTGTATGGGCTCTCTTTATTAGATTGATCGCTGAGGACAATCACAGAACACACTTTGCTCCATTCCTTTATGCGAGTCTTTATGCGGCCTGAAAGGCGTGACCAGGATCCTGCTGCTGTGCAACAATGCAGCATTAAGACCATATTACAATTGCAATCAGCCAGGAGAGCAGGAGAGGCAGGGAAGACGCAGCACGACCCTCCAGGACACTGATGGAGTGCTGAATAGGCTGAACATTAGCAGCACAGTAGCAGTCAATAGAGCTATACTGACAGTGTGGGGCTGTTCGCGCTGGGCTCAGGACCAGATATACAGGGAAATAAAAGCTTTCACACATATCAAAACTGATCACAGGTTTAAATAAATCAAAGAAAAAACTAAATGGCAGGTTTAGATTAAAACAATTGTTTATTCTATTGTCATTCGTTTCTTACTTCATTTATTTGTAATAATATAGTCGGCTGGAAACACATCAAATTTCTGAATAAAACATTTCAAAATTGTGATTCATGTTCACCATGATAAAGTGGTTACAGGAAATAAACAAGGAATAAAGGAAACAAGGAATAAAGGAAAATGTTGGAAAGGATGTTCAAACACAAATATCAAAATTGCATTTAGTAAAAATAAATAAATAAATGTATGAATTAATTAATAAATAAATGAAATAGTAAAATAAATAAGTACTTGGGCAATAAACTAAACATCTCCGATAGTGCATGTTGAAAAAAGAATAGGTTTTGTTACAACACCGGGGAAAAAAAATATTTGTAAAGACATGACAGCCGAAAAAAAAGATATCTAAAACCATGCATGGATTAATCCTGTACTGGTTAAACAGAAATTTTTAATTCTCCATTCGATCAGTTTACTTGTTTGTGTTCTCTCGCATGTTGCCTGCATGATTACCAAAAATAATAATAATAAATAACTCCTCCTTGAACTGCCACCTTAACGTGGTGGAGGGGTTTGAGTACCCGAATGACCCTAGGAGCTATGTTGTCCGGGGCTATATGCCCCTGGTAGGGTCTCCCAAGGCAAACAGGTCCTAGGCGACGGGTCAGACTAAGAGCGGTTCAAAAACCCTTATGAGAAAAAACAGACCAAGGACCGTGACGTCGCCCGGTATGGCGCAGCCGGGGCCCCACCCTGGAGCCAGGCCCGGGGTTGGGGCTCGTATGCGAGCGCCTGGTGGCCGGGCCTTCCCCCACGGGGTCCGGCCGGGCTCAGCCCGAAGGAGCGACGTGGGGCCGCCTTCCCTTGGGCTCACCACCTGCAGGAGGGACCGTAAGGGGCCGGTGCTGAGAGGATTGGGCAGCAGTCGAAGGCGGGGGCCTTGACAACCCGATCCCTGGACACGGAAGCTAGCTCTAGGGACATGGAATGTCACCTCGCTGGCGGGGATGGAGCCTGAGATTGTGCGTGAGGTTGAGAGGTTCCGACTAGAGATAGTCGGGATCACCTCTACGCACGGCTTGGGCTCTGGAACCACAGAGAGAGAGAGAGGATGGACTCTTCACCACTCTGGAGTTGCCCATGGTGAAAGGCGGCGCGCTGGTGTGGGTTTGCTTATAGCCCCCCAGCTCAGCCGCCATGTGTTGGAGTTTACCCCGGTGAATGAGAGGGTCGTTTCCCTGCGCCTACGGGTCGGGGATAGGTCTCTCACTGTCGTGTGTGCCTACGGGCCAAACGGCAGTGTAGAGTACCCGGCCTTCTTGGGGTCTCTGGGAGGGGTGCTGGACAGTGCTCCAACTGGGGACTCCGTAATTCTACTGGGAGACTTCAATGCCCACGTGGGCAGCGACAGTGACACCTGGAGGGGCGTGATTGGGAGGAACGGCCCCCCTGATCTAAACCCGAGCGGTGTTCAGTTATTGGACTTCTGTGCTAGTTACAGTTTGTCCATAACGAACACCATGTTCAAGCATAAGGGTGTCCATCAGTGCACGTGGCATCAGGACACCCTAGGCCATAGGTCGATGA
This sequence comes from Silurus aristotelis, assembly GCF_946808225.1. Lineage (NCBI taxonomy): Eukaryota > Metazoa > Chordata > Actinopteri > Siluriformes > Siluridae > Silurus > Silurus aristotelis. The sequence goes on from NC_139588.1 coordinate 12,793,363, forward strand.
TCAACTTTGTGGTCGTTTTATCTGACCTGCGGCCGTATGTCTTGGACACTCGGGTAAAGAGAGGGGCGGAGCTGTCAACTGATCACCACCTGGTGGTGAGTTGGATCCGATGGCGGGGGAGAAAGCTGAACAGACTCGGCAGACCCAAGCATACTGTGAGGGTCTGCTGGGAACATTTGGCCGAGTCTCCTGTCAGAGAGATCTTCAACTCCCACCTCCGGCGGAGCTTTGACCGGATCCCGAGGGAGGCCGGAGATATTGAGTCCGAGTGGACCATGTTCTCCACCTCCATTGTCAAAGCGGCCGCTCGGAGCTGTGGCCGTAAGGTCTCTGGTGCCTGTCGAGGCGGCAATCCCCGAACCCGGTGGTGGAAACTGGAAGTAAGGGATGCCGTCAAGCTGAAGAAGGAGTCCTATCGGGCCTGGTTGGCTTGTGGGACTCCTGAGGCAGCTGACGGGTACCGGCAGGCCAAGCGAACGGCAGCCCGGGTGGTGGTGGAGGCAAAAACTCGGGCCTGGGAGGAGTTCGGTGAGGCCATGGAGAAGGACTATCGGCTGGCCTCGGGGAGATTCTGGCAAACCGTCCGGCGCCTCAGGAGAGGGAAGCAGTGCCCTACCAATGCTGTTTACAGTGGAGGTGGGGAGCTGTTGACCTCAACTGGGGATGTCGTTGGACGGTGGAGGGAATACTTAGAGGATCTCCTCAATCCTGCCGTCACGTCTTCCATTGAGGAAGCAAAGGCTGAGGGCTCAGAGGTGGACTCGTCCATCACCCAAGCTGAAAAGAAACTCCTCGGTGGCAGGGATGAGATCTGCCCTGAGTACCTCAAGTCTCTGGATGTTGTGGGGCTGTCTTGGCTGAAACGCCTCTGCAGCATGGCGTGGCGGTCGGGGACAGTGCCTCTGGAATGGCAGACCGGGGTGGTGGTCCCTCTTTTTAAGAAGGGGGACCGGAGGGTGTGTTCCAACTATAGGGGGATTACACTTCTCAGCCTACCTGGGAAAGTCTATGCCAGGGTACTGGAGAGGAGAATACGGCCTATAGTAGAACCTCGGATTCATGTCTCCCGGCTGGCCTGGGAACGCCTTGGTGTCCCCCCGGAAGAGCTGGAAGAAGTGTCTAGGGAGAGGGAAGTCTGGGCATCTCTGCTAAGACTGCTGCCCCCGCGACCCGGCCTCGGATAAGCGGGAGAAGTTGAATGAATGAATGCATGATAATAATAAAATAAAATACAAAGAAAAATTACAAGGACGTGTTCGCATTGTGTGAAGTTTTATCTACTCGGAATGTCTTCATTTCACAGAAGGATTTTTTTATACAGTGTTTGTGTTGTGATTTTTGTTCAAGGCCCAAAGACACAATGATTGCACTAGATTTAGTGTCTTTGTAATCCCTGAAAAAACTGAACATAAAATAAATACATCAACTGCACTTAATCCTATACCACATTCACCATGATCCAGATTAGAACTGCACAATATGGACAATCATGTCATATTACAAAGTGTGTGCTTTAATAAATTAACACTTAAGTTTGAGACAAATATTGGACATAATAGTTGTGTTTTAGGTTTAGAAAATAATGGCACAAAATACATAAAACTTTTAAAATTAAAAGATTTAAATAATGGTATATTTTACTACTCACAATATCTTGTCTTGTATAAATGTTATTATACAAATCTTGAAATTAAAATCTCTGTAAGAGAAAAACTTTATTTTTCTGGTATTAATACTTTTTATACTACAGTTTATGAAGCAAACAATGAGCAAGACAGAAGGCAAAAAAAAGTATAGCTATTGTGGATGAGACAGAGGGAGTCAGTAATATAAACATGACTGAGAACAGAAACATTGATCACCTGATCATCATCATCTTTCCTCTGCTTATGTTCTATATGATGGTTGTTCAGTCTGGATGCATTCATTAGGTAACAAAATGTGAAATTCGTTTTGTAATAATAAATTAATTAGCGCTGTCAAAATTAACACGTGAATGCAAATTAATTTTAACGCCATTTTTTTTTTAACAGCCGATTAATGCAGAGCGCATTTCTGTTTGACCATTTTTTATTAAAAAAATATAAATAAATAAATATAAAAGGAGCGACATCAGAACCTTAAACGCTACACATGTTTATTTATAACATCCTTTCTTTACTCAGATAAAATAAATAAATAAATATCCTCCAGCAGTTTTACGTGACAACGCGTTTTGTGGCATTTGTTCCTCATAACGCCAAACCAAACTTAAATTTTTGGGATCGTACTGAAAAGAGCAATACATAATTTGAATCTGAAAAGGGTCTACTTTTATTTGTATACACTCATAATAAGAAAAACTTTGCTTTTGTCAAATAAAGAAAGCAGACAGGGAACGGTTTTTGCCATCTCTGTCATCTCTCTTCACAGACACATAAATAAAACAACCTGAATCTCAGTGAATACTTCCCTCACAAACATAATAAAAAGATAAATAGAAAGCTTGAATTGTCTACTTTTCTAAACTAATTTACATCGAAAACAAATATTCTCTGATTATGTAATCCGTATGAAAATTTGATCAGGGTACAATTCTCCAGTAAGAAGAAGGTTTCACCTCATAAATCGTCTGTGTGGAAACAGCAAAGGTTCTGTTTGGTGTCTTGATGATTTACATAATTTAACACCATCTTCTTCTTCTTCTTCTTCTTCTTCTTCTTCTTCTTTCGGCTGCTCCCATTAGGGGTCGCCACAGCGGATCATCCGTCTCCATACCACCCTGTCCTCTACATCTGCCTCTTTTACACCAACTACCTGCATGTCTTACCTCACCACATCCATGAACCTCCTACTTGGCCTTCCTCTTTTTTCTCCTACCTGGTGGCTCCATCCTCAGCATTCTTCTACCAATATAATTCATGTCCCTCCTCTGCACATGTCCAAACCATCTCAATCTCGCCTCCCTCACCTTGTCACCAAAACACCCTACATGCGCTGCCCCTCTAATAAACTCATTTCTAATCTTGTCCATCCTCGTCACTCCCAACGAAAACCTTAACATCTTCAGCTCTGCTACCTCCAGTTAACACCATGATTACATAAAATAATTTACAAGAATATTTTGTCTTTATGCTCTATGTTGAATTTGGTTTCACTAAAAATAAACATACATTTGCATTAAGCATCCATATTTGTCCTTACCCATGTGGATTAGAGTGTGAAAAACATGAGAAGTATTAATTTAAGGTACATTTTAAACAAATAAAAATGTTTGATTAGGTTGTGATTAATTGTGAGTTAACTCGTCACATTAATCATGTGATTAAATAGTTTCATCGATTGACAGGCCTATTATTAATATCCACGTGAGGTGGTAGTAATGGCTTTTTACTTAAGTACATGTCAGAGCCCAAACTTCTTTACTTTAAATTGAGTGAAAAAGTATAATAGATACTCAACTTTTACCAGATTATTTTGAAACAAGAGTTTTTGTACTTCTACTTAAGTAAAGGATGTGTGTACTTTTGCCACCTCTGTTGTTCGGCAATTCAATTGTGACTTTGGCAGTATTAGATAGTGCTTCCTGTAAGTCCTCATAGTATATAATGGAATCTTTATCAACATGTCAGTTTAGACAGGATATATATATTATTTGGAGTAGTATTTCTACTGGTCATTTTCATTTTACTGCTCAAATATGATTAAATCCGTCCAGACACATCATGTACGGAACATGAAAAACGACTGACATGTGAGATTCTCCCAGAGATATTCTAGTAAAAAATCTTCCACTCCTCCACAACCTAAACTAGTCCAGTTGGAATGGGACTTTCAACAGATAATAGTGAGTTGGATAATAGACATTTCCATAAAATGTCTTTTATGGTCAGTATTTATCACACTGTCACTAGAAAATGAAAGTGGGATTGGCTTTAAGTAAATGTGGTGCACTGAGCCAAAGAGAAAAAAAAAAACAGACACAATCACACTCACACACAAATGCACTCGCACACAAACACATATATACACTATATAGACAAAAGAATTGGGAAACCTGACTTAACCAGCCATATCTGGTTCTTTCCTGTTGGATACACACAATTGTATAGGATGTCTTAGATGCGGTAGAATATAATTTTTCCTTCACTTCAACAAGGAGAACAAAAACTGTTCCTGTGGACAAAGCCAGTTACATGAAGCTATGGATCACGTGGTTTGGAGTGGAAGAGCTTAGGTGGGCGGCAATAGAGATCTGACCTTAACCCTACTGAACACCTTTGGGATGAATTGAAACAGTGACTGCACTCCAAGCCTCCTCACCCTACATCAGTACCTGACCTTTTTTTTTTGCACAAATCTCCATAAGTACACTCCAAAAACTAGTGGAATCTACTGAACCTTCCCAGAAGAGTGGAGCTTATTATTAGGGATGCACCGAAATGAAAATTCTTGGCCGAAACCGAAAACCGAAAAATAGGAAAGCAAGGCCGAAAACCGAAACACCGAAAGAAATTATGCCAATTATTATTACCATTGCATTTATGGCTATGACCGTGTACTAAACTTACTAAAATCAAGACATTTCAATTGCATAAATTAATATTAAAGTTTCAAAGAATAAATCAATTACAAATTATGAAAATATTTATTTATAGCACATTGCAACAATGCACAGGATAAAATAAATTAAAATTCAAACTTAAATGTTTAACTTAAATGCACTCATGTGTACATTAAATAATAATGTACAGGCCCTCTGGCCTTCTAAAAGGTTGTAAAATTAAATATGTTCTTTCATAAAAACAAAGTGCATTCAGAACAAGTGCAACTGCTTAAAGATACAACAATACAACACTATCACTGGGAAACTTTTCAAAAACATCCACCACAGACGGCAAAAAAATTCAAAAACAAAACAACAAATCCAAAAACACTAACAAATCCGAAAACAAATTAACAAATTAAAAAAACACTAACAAATCCAAAAACAAAATAACAAATCTGAAAACAAATTAACAAATTCAAAAACAAATTAACAAATCCAAAAAACACAACCAGACAAACCAGAAAAGGTAGGTATAGTTTGCGAATGGAAACTTACAGATTTGTTTTTGGATTTGTTATTTTGTTTTTGGATTTGTTAGTGTTTTGTAATTTGTTCATTTGTTTTCGGATTTGTTGTTTTGTTTTTGAATTTGTTCATTTGTTTTCGGATTTGTTCATTTGTTTTCGGATTTGTTAATTTGTTTTCGGATTTGTTAATTTTCGGATTTGTTAATTTGTTTTCGGATTTGTTAATTTGTTTTCGGATTTGTTAATTTGGATTTGGATTTGTTCATTTGTTTTCGGATTTGTTAATGTGTTTTGCACTTCTCGGCCACCGTAGTTTTGCTTTTCTGTGCCGCGTTTCTCTCATATTCAGCATAGATATCGGGATGTTTGGATTTCAGGTGATAAATTAAACCCGACGTGGAGAAAGTCTTTGCAGACGAAATTCCGGCATTACATGTTTTGCAATTTCGCTATCCGTGGGTCTTTCTCAGATATACTGATATACGTCCACACCGCAGACATGTTGATTTAGACATGCACGTGCAGGCAGCGGTTTCTTTTTGCATCATCACAACAAACTGTACTTTTAGGCCATTTCGGCATCCCTACTTATTATAACACCAAATGGTCACTAAATGTGGAATGGGATGATCAAAAAGCACATAGCAATCTTACGGTCAGGTGTCCACAAACTTTTGTCTATATAGTGTATACAGACACAACACAAAGACACAAATGCTAACAAAATGAAAAGCCTGTATGGAGTCTTTATTAAAAAAATAAAAAACCCTGAGCTGGGCTTTACTAACAGAATATTTGTGTCCACTTTACACATCTCTGGATTGTTTTATACAAAACTTGCTGTTGTCTCTTTTCCCAAACAACAGATGTGCATGTTCTTTTTCAGTGCCAATACTCTGACTTGTCATAGCATAGCATATTTTTTGTGCAAAAACGTTTTCACTATGCTTCTATGCATTTAATGCACTGTAACGTCAGTGCTCTGTTAACCTGGCCCTTTACAATGTCAAAATGGATATAAAAATACAAATGTTCACAGTCTGATTTAAAACATCTGTGATAGATAACTGGGAGAAATTTCCTGGCGTATGGTAGGTGTAGCATCTGCACTGTTGTGGGCTTAAGCTTGCATCGTGGCTCCTGCAACCTTCCGCTCCTGGAGAAATAGAAATCTTCTTCCTGCAGTGTCTCTGAGGATTGTCTACACACGCCTCCGCATCTCCCAAAACAAACTGCAACGCTTTCCTATTGTTTGAACAAACTCGAACACTGCGCAGTGCCGGAGTGTTCAGTATAATCATGAGAACAGATCTCACTCTCTGTGCTTCTGATAAAACTTTTGTCTAACATTCTTACATGAACGAAGAGCTACAACAAAGATACCAATCCAAATTTTATGGTATTTCGACTTGCTTGTGGTGGCTTAATAGAAGTTTGTATAAGTCTACTTATCTTTTTAGCTCACGAACAATAAAAAAATAAGTTGTAATTCTAATTATTTCAACCTAATAGTCACTAAAGAAACTAGAAATCTTGACATTTCAATAAAGCGTTGTTTTCAGAATAAATGGCATAATATATCAGTTCTATTTACAGAGATGTTCTGTAAATATGTTTTTGCAAACTAAAATCCCAAACTCAAACACTAAATTCAAGGCGTGACCTTTAGTTCATCTGCTGAAAACGACATGCTATATATAACCAACATAAATCTGCTCCTTTCCCCAAGCTTTTCTTATTAGAGAAATAATGCAAAAAAAGAACCTTAATAAGAGAAGACCGAAAATGTTATGCTAATTTACCTTCCACTTTCGAATGAAAACCTGAAAAGGGTAAAAATGCATTAAAAAGCAAAGACGTTCCGCTTCTTTTGTGCTAGAAAGTGCAGATGAAACTCGAAGTTTCAGCGACGATCCCATTATGAGGGTCGAGGGAACGGAGAGTACGAGTCGATGTGAAGCGTGCGCCTCCTTTCAGCAGATTATCAAACCAAAGTATCAAATTAGGAAAACGAAGGGTACAAGATAAAGCAGACAGCGGGAGCGATGAGAATGGTGAAGAGCACTGAAAGCATTGATTGAAAATGGAAACAGGAGGGAGCGAAGTGCGAGTGCGTTTCAAGCAATCTTCATCTTTAGTCTTTAGTCTTTAGTCTACATCTTTAAAGTCATTAGTTATATTAAAGGACAGCGCTGAGATTGGTCTGAAGAGCAAACTGATTCTGTCTCCTCTCTTACTTTATGATCATGGCACTCTGTTTTATCAAGCTGCTCTCTTTTTTAGGCCCCAAGCTACACCACACACACACACACACACACACACACACACACACACACACACACACACACACACACACACACACACACACACACACAGAGTATTCACAAAATCACAACAAAATCACAACTGCGTCTATCACTCTCAGTGCTGTATGTATGCTCACTTTTTACACAAAGCAAGCGCTAGCCATATATATTCTCCCCTTAACCTTCAATTGCCCAAATCAACAAATCAATTACATCATTTTTCCAATCCATCAGGCGCCAAGAGATGAACTAAAAGCATGGTGCAGACAGTGTTCCGACTCGAGACTCTTTTCTCTTCCATTTTTTCACCAACGCTTTCTCCTTGTCTGGTCTCGCTGTCTCTCTCTCTCTCTCTCTCTCTCAAACACGAATGCACACACACACACACACACACACACACACACACACACACACACACACACACACACACACATACACACACACACTGCAAAAAATGTGCTGTGACTTAATATCTCATTATTTCTTAACATCTTTTAATCTCAAGTTATTATCTGATGCTGTCATATACTCTATTTTCACTTAAATATTGATAAGAATAATTTATTCAATATTAACTGTTTAACTATTATAAGCACACTATAATTCCATATACTATTTAGATAAGTACTATACCATTTAGATATGTACTATAGTTTTTAGATAAGTACTATACTATTTGGATAAGTACTATACTATTTGGATAAGTACTATACTATTTAGATAAATACTATACTATTTAGATAAGTACTATACTATTTAGATAAGTACTATACTGTTTGTATAAGAACTATACTATTTAGATAAGTACAATACCATTTAGATATGTACTATAGTGTTTAGGTAAGTACTATACTATTTAGATATGCACTATAGTATGTACATAAGTACTGATCTATTTAGATATGTACTACACTACTTAGATAAGTACAATACTATTTAGATATGTACTATAGTATTTAGATAAGTACTATACTATTTAGATAAGTACAATACTATTTAGATAAGTACTATACTGTTTGAATAAGTACAATAGTATTTAGATAAGTACTATACTATTTAGATATGTACTATACTATTAATATATATATACACTATTTAAAAAAGTACTACACTATTTAGATATGTACTATATTATTTAGATACGTACTATACAATTTAAATATGTACTATACTATTTAGATAAGTACAATACTATTTAGATATGTACTATAGTATTTAGATAAGTACAATACTATTTAGATATGTACTATACTATTTAGATAAGTACAATACTATTTAGATATGTACTATAGTATTTAGATAAGTACTGTACTATTTAGATATGTACTATACTATTTAGATAAGTACTATACTATTTAGATATGTACTATAGTATTTAGATAAGTACTATACTATTTAGATATGTACTATACTATTTAGATAAGTACAATACTATTTAGATAAGTACAATACTATTTAGATATGTACTATAGTATTTAGATAAGTACTATACTATTTAGATATGTACTATAATATTTAGATAAGTACAATACTATTTAGATATGTACTATACTATTTAGATAAGTACAATACTATTTAGATATGTACTATACTATTTAGATATGTACTATACTATTTAGATAAGTACTATACCATTTAGATAAGTACTATACTATTTAGATAAGTACAATACTATTTTGATATGTACTATAGTATTTAGATAAGTACTATACTATTTAGATATGTACTATACTATTTAGATATGTACTATACTATTTAGATAAGTACTATACTATTTAGATAAGTACAATACTATTTTGATATGTACTATAGTATTTAAATAAGTACTATACTATTTAGATATGTACTATACTATTTAGATAAGTACTATACTATTTAGATAAGTACTATACTATTTAGATAAGTACAATACTATTTTGATATGTACTATAGTATTTAGATAAGTACTATACTATTTAGATATGTACTATACTATTTAGATAAGTACTATACTATTTGGATAAGTACTATACTATTTGGATAAGTACTATAATATTTGGATAAGTACTATACTATTTGGATAAGTACTATACTATTTGGATAAGTACTATACTATTTGGATAAGTACTATAATATTTAGATATGTACTATACTATTTAGATAAGTCCAATATTATTTAGATAAGTACTATAATATTTAGATATGTACTATACTAATATTTAGATAAGTAAGTCAGTCACAGTCAAATAATTCACTTGACCATACCTGGATCACATTTATATCTAAACTGAAAGCCACACCTGGTTGATTTTCGTTCTTTCGTTCTTTCTTTCTTTCGTTTTGTCTGTCTACTACCTGGAAACTGCTTACAGAAAAAGAATAATCAGTTTAAATTATTGATAATAAACAGACAATAACTATTATAAGATAATTCTATAAGATAATACTCCACCATGATGTACACATCTGCCAATTAAAACCATCCGTGTGGAAACAGCAAAAGTTCTGTTTGGTGTCCTGATGATTTACGTAATTTAAAATACTTTAATTTCTCTAAAACATTGACAAGAATATTTTGTTTTACATGCACTTGCATAAAGTATGTGTTGTTGTCCATGGCCCTGTTGGTTACAATATTAAAACTATATATATATATATATATATATATATATATATATATATATATATATATATATATATATATATATATATATATATATATATATATATATATATATATAGTTGTTGTTTTGTTTCTGGTTATTCACGTGTGTGTTTGTGTGTCTGTGTGTGTGTGTAAGACATTAGATGCCTACAGGACATGTTCCACTGAACTCCTAGTGACCTCATATATACCAGCTCTCAAACAAGGCATGCTACACTGTACTCATTCCCCTGGTGCCGCCTTAGCCATGAAGAAGGAGAGGAGGAGAAAAGATTTTTCTACCCAGGCTTTTGGCATGAAATATGTTTACTGTCACAAAGCCAGGCTGGCAGATGAAGTTGTGTTTTACAGTACCAGGCTGTGACAGGATCCCAAAAATCTGCTAGATGCCAATCTTTGCATAGCACATGTTTAAACTTTTCACACAGCACATAAAGATACTGGTATCACTCAGTCCAAACAGCAAGTGTCCTTAGTGACTTGTCCATCCCATCTCTCTCTCTCTCTCTCTCTCTCTCTCTCTCTCTCTCTCTCTCTCTCTCTCTCTCTTTTTCTCTCTTTATATATACAGTGAGGAAAATAAGTATTTGAACACCCTGCTATTTTACAAGTTCTCCCACTTAGAAATCATGGAGGGGTCTGAAAATGTCATCGTAGGTGCATGTCCACTGTGAGAGACATAATCTAAAAAAATAAATCCAGAAATCACTATATATAATTTTTAAACTATTTATTTGTATGATACAGCTGCAAATAAGTATTTGAACACCTGTCTATCAGCTAGAATTCTGACCCTCAAAGACCTGTTAGTCTGCCTTTAAAATGTCCACCTCCACTACATTTATTATCCTAAATTAGATGCACCTGTTTGAGGTCGTTAGCTGCATAAAGACACCTGTCCACCCCATACAATCAGTAAGAATCCAACTACTAACATGGCCAAGACCAAAGAGCTGTCCAAAGACACTAGAGACAAAATTGTACACCTCCACAAGGCTGGAAAGGGCTACGGGGAAATTGCCAAGCAGCTTGGTGAAAAAAGGTCACCTGTTGGAGCAATCATTAGAAAATGGAAGAAGCTAAACATGACTGTCAATCTCCCTCGGACTGGGGCTCCATGCAAGATCTCACATCGTGGGGTCTCAATGATCCTAAGGAAGGTAAGAAATTAGCCCAAAACTACACGGGAGGAGCTGGTCAATGACCTGAAAAGAGCTGGGACCACCGTTTCCAAGGTTACTGTTGGTAATACACTAGGACGTCATGGTTTGAAATCATGCATGGCAAGGAAGGTTCCCCTGCTTAAACCAGCACATGTACAGGCACGTCTTAAGTTTGCCAATGACCATTTGGATGATCCAGAGGAGTCATGGGAGAAAGTCATGTGGTCAGCTGAGACCAAAATAAAACTTTTGGGTCATAATTCCACTAAACGTGTTTGGAGGAAGAAGAATGATGAGTACCATCCCAAGAACAACATCCCTACTGTGAAGCATGGGGGTGGTAGCATCATGCTTTGGGGGTGTTTTTCTGCACATGGGACAGGGCGACTGCACTGTATTAAGGAGAGGATGACCGGGGCCATGTATTGCGAGATTTTGGGGAACAACCTCCTTCCCTCAGTTAGAGCATTAAAGATGGGTCGAGGCTGGGTCTTCCAACATGACAATGACCCGAAGCACACAGCCAGGATAACCAAGGAGTGGCTCTGTAAGAAGCATATCAAGGTTCTGGTGTGGCCTAGCCAGTCTCCAGACCTAAACCCAATAGAGAATCTTTGGAGGGAGTTCAAACTCCGTGTTTCTCAGCGTCAGGCCAGAAACCTGACTGATCTGGAAAAGATCTGTGTGGAGGAGTGGGCCATAATCCCTCCTGCAGTGTGTGCAAACCTGGTGAAAAACTACAGGAAACGTTTGACCTCTGTAATTGCAAACAAAGGCTCCTGTACCAAATATTAACATTGACTTTCTCAGGTGTTCAAATACTTATTTGCAGTTGTATCATACAAATAAATAGTTAAAAAATCATACATTGTGATTTCTGGATTTTTTTTTTTAGATTATGTCTCTCACAGTGGACATGCACCTACGATGACAATTTCAGACCCCTCCATGATTTCTAAGTGGGAGAACTTGCAAAATAGCAGGGTGTTCAAATACTTATTTTCCTCACTGTATATATATATATATATATATATATATATATATATATATATATATATATATATATATATATATATATATATATATATATATATCCTATTTGCATAAACTCATCCTTCTACAGAAATGCAAGGCAGACCAATAAAGGCAGATTCACTGCCCAGGGCTATAGAAGTGCCAGGAATCTCGGACCACTCCCCCTTTCCCATGCGCTGCATATTCCAGGAATGCCTCAAGCATGATTTAGAAATCATTCCTTTCATGCTTTCACTGGGGGAGGTAAATAAAATACATACAGTAAGCATTTTATGTGAGCAAACACATTTTCCCCACAAATCAATCCTCAGGGTTATTTGTCCCCTCAGACTTGTTAGAATCAGCATTCGATGCTACAGAGAACACATTTAGGTTGACATTGAAAAAAATATGCTTAGAGGGCAGCCGTATTGAGAGCCATAGCAGTAATGCAATCATTACTTTAACCCATCAGTGGGACTAATAAAAGCACCATGAGATACAAGATATGACATTCAGTGGAGTTAGCAGCCAATATTCCAGCAATACATTTTTCTAAGCAATTATCTGAGAAATACCTAAATGTTATTAACTAAAGGTTCATTAAAAGAAACATGCATGATTAAAAAAAAAATTACTTTTGATTTGGATCTAGGGCAGATATGACGTGCACTAGGTTGTACCTAAGAAATCCTTTACTAGGGATAAATTAATTAACCACCTCAGAATGCACACAAATGCACAAAAAATTAAAAAATTAAATTTTTATTTTAAAAATTATGATTTTTTTTTTTTCATAAAGTTTAGAAAAGATACAATATTAACTGACAAAATATGATTTGTCAATGATTTTTCTGTAATGTTAATACAAAAAAGTTTATTCTGTATTAAATGTGTTCTGGATCCATATAACATATCCATATCAATATCAATATATTACACAACCAACTCTAGGAAGAACTAACATTTATCTTTAACTACTAGGAAAGCTACAAAGCAAGAATGTTCATCCATTTTTACTAAGTATTCAAAGATGAATGATATGTCTCCTATTAAGCAATCTAAGAATACCACAGCACTGTGTATTCTTGATTCTGATTGGTCAAGCATGGTGGTGGTAGTATCATGTTCAAAGGTAGCTTTTCAGCTGGAAAATAAGAAACAGCGGTCAACCAGACGTGTGTATTTAGAGCAAATATTTTTGACCTAGAACAGTAAGTCAGAACAGTAAGTCAAATCACAAGGCAAAAACTACAGAAGTAAAAAGCTTGAGTTTTGAAAGCGCAGATTGGACAATCTTTGGCATGATCTGAAAATATCTGTTGACCCAAAAATTTCCATCTAATTTGGCTGAATTGGATACAATTTGCATTAAGCATGCAATTAGCTGCAATTCAAACTAAAATGGTTAATTTGATAAGTTGAAATGCTTCTGAGAACATCTGAATAGTTTAATTTGAATCTGAAATTAGTTTAACAGATGTACTGTACTTCAAAAGAATCAGGGGGAAAATTCCAATGCTGATTTGTAATGCAGTAAAATAGAAAGCCAATACAGTAACACAATGTTAACAAACATACAGTATCTATTTATTAAAAAGAATAAAAAAATTTTTTTCAAAGGCCTTCTAATTTACAATCTATGATTTGTTGATTAATTTATTCAACTATTTTAAATAGTCAATAGATTTTGCTGAGCTGAACTGAAGCCCAATAAGGGTGTATGATTAGAAGAGATAGATGGTTATTAAAATATATAAAATCATCCTAAATGTACTGTTTACTTAAACAAGACCACTTCTTTATCCATCTTTAGGCAACTTTAAAATATGTAAAAAAAAAAAAAAATCAGCTGTCCTGCGAAGTTATAAATGGATTGAATTAAAAATATTGCTAGACTGGATGTTACATAATCACAACGCTTCTAAAAGAATAATATCATGGTCATTAGTTCACCAGTTGTCCTTTATTGGACCACAAACACGAGACCTGCTGTTTTGGAGTACCCATTACCCAGTCATTTAGTCCTCACAATGTTGACTTGTTGTCTAATCTAACATACTATTGACAGGTTTTAATCATTTCACCTGTCAGTGTTTTAACTTTATGCTATATACATATACTGTATACATAGCTTGCAGCTACAGCTTGTGTTTTTCTCAATATTTGCCAATATTAGCTTGTTGGCTGAGTCATAAGAGCCACTCATAATACGCCAAGAGGTGAGAAGAGATAAACAGTACAGAAATGCTCTGTGTGCGTGTGCGTGTGTGTATGTGTATGTATTCGTGTGTGAAAGTATATGCACACTCTTTAAAAAGGATTTTTCTTGCTGTCTCTCAGAAATGGAAACCTACCATTGTATGATTTTATATAAATAAAACCTTTGTTAGATAAAAACCATTTTTTTCTATCAGTGCAAGAATGTATGTGAACTATATAAGAGAGACTCTTCTGTTGGATAAGAAACACTTAGTGGTTACCTTCTGCAAAACTTTACTTACATACTAGGAGCAGTGAATCGTGCTGTTAGATACAAACCTTGCACATGTATTCAGCAGTGGCGGGCCGTGCATTTGGTACCTGGGCCTTCAGTGGAGACTTACCAGACTTAAACCACCTCTTAATACCACCACTATCACGTCGCAATTATAGAAACCATCGATACTATACAAAAACGCAATATAAAAACGCGTGGCATTACAGAGGGAGAGACATTTCACATATTGAGGGTGAATACCATTTTACTAAAGCAAGAAACCAATTTAAGACTCCAAACCTCTACACTACAACCGCAACTGTGCCACGTACATTATCTAGAGCAGTTCAGAATCATCATATTTGTCTAATAACATGACAAAAACATTAAAAATGTAAGTAAAATACAACCTATTTACCAGAGATGCAGACTCATAATTTGCACCGTTACTCAGAGGCTGTAATCTGGTACCGCTCGTATTCACTGGTCTGGAAGTGGAGAACAAACCCTTTATCAGGCTGATACAAGCTAGCTAGCTTTGGGGTTGGCCAACCTCCACACGATGACTAGCTTTTCTTCAAAATTTATTTTTAAGTATGTCCGAGACCAAATCAATTTCTCTTCCTCTGTAGGCGTAAAAAAAGTCTAACTCAGATGTATTAATGTGTGCAGAGCGCTACACACTTGTTTTGCCAGTTGATCTTGGCTGTAACAGTTTCCCTCTGACCAACCAATCAAAGGACGGAAAAATGCTGATGCTATTCTGGGCCATTGGTTAAAGAAACAGACCCGTTGGTAATATTCTTAAAGGTCAAATAGCCTGAAGAATAGACTTTGAAGGTTCTGGGCAGATTAGATTGACACATAGATTAGCACATAGAGGTTGAAATCTGATTGGACAAAAATATCTAACATCCACATACACGTACTGGAAGCAGTGCAGCCAAGAGAAACGCTACGAAATAAAGAGAATAGAATGTGTGGGAATAAATTAATACAATTTCATGGAACAAATATTAGAATTTAGGTTGTAAATGTAGGTCAGTGCTTCTGATAGTGTTTAGGCCGGCAGAGAAGGCTTTGCTGGCCCTGAGCGCCCACCACTGGTATTTAGTCTATGCATGACAAAGTAATAAGAAAAGACAAATTGCAGAAAAGATTTGGACTGTTTTTATATACAGCAGATATAAAACAAATCTTTAAACCATCCGCACAATTTACTATAATCAAGTTCTTAGCGCAGGTATAGCTTACAGGCATATGACCCTGATCATACAAATGACCACCAATGGTCTACAACATTTACAGTAAAGGTCAAAATTAATCAGTTAGCATTAACATATGCATGCTCTGTATGAGATCACCATGCACACATCATTAAGACTCTGAATCACTGCAATTTATAATATCATTATTACACACAAATGTCCTCTCCTAAGATTACACCAGTCCAAGTTTGATCCCATTACTATTAGCAGGATCTTGCTCAGCTCAGGGTGCTCATTACTCACTTACTAATGTGTCCAAGTACTTTATAAAGCCCTATGTAATAATCATGTCTGTCAAGCGTTTGTAAAGACCATAACTTCCAAATGAAAAATTATTTTATTGAATGTATGTCAGTCTAATGGTCAGATACTGTCGCTCGCTTTTGCCTTGACCTCAAAATACCAAAGAGCAGCTTTTATAAAAATTACTCTTTCTCAAAATAACTTAAGACCATGTCCTATGTATGAAAAAAAAACTTGACAGGTACATGATTTTTAGTATTTAAAGAACGAAGGCATTCGTTGTTAGTTCCCATCATCAAGTATAACAGCACTAATCTGTCAGTCTCTCACAGCCTCTCATTTTCTTGCTCTGGAAGTTAATAAGAAAGGGCATGGTTGTTTACCAAGTAACATGCTAATTAACCATGCTTTGTTATTTTATGCTGAGACTGGTGACTCCTTTCAATAATCAACATAAAAAAACCCACTATATTAAAAAAGACACAATACATACATCATAAGTTTGTGACTTTCTGTAAGTTGCTGCTACAATCAGTGCATCAGTGGAAACCTGCATAGAGGTTCTTCAAAACTGTTAAGAAAACTGTATTTGAGCGGTCAGATTGAAGAATTCCGCAGCACCGCCGTAATGTTTTTATACTGTTTTTCTTAAAAAGACCAATTACTGATCAATGAAAAGGTCAAACGGGGGACAGAAATAGAAATTGGGTAATATCTTACAACACATGAAAGAGAAACAAAATGTCAGCTGCAAAAAGGAGATACAATACTCCGTTACATTTGCAGTAATGCCGAAATGGTAGACTTGTAATTGGTTTTGCCATTTTGCAGGTCAATCAAGTGGAATTTTCCCGCTATATAGCATGTGAGAATCAGAGGCCACTCCTAGCACTTTGTGTAGTGCATCTCTTTAAGAAAGTGGTTTCACTCGATTATATATATATATATATATATATATATATATATATATATATATATATATATATATATATATATATATATATATAAAAGCTCTGTCTTCAAAAAGCACTTAAATGTGTGAAGAGGTCCCAACAGATGCTGAGCTTTCTGTGCTGTCATTAAAAAGTGATGCTTCTCCTGCTGCAGGTCATCTGCTGGTCACTGGACCAGTTCACCACTGGAGCATGCTGTCTGCCGAGAGACTGGTATCAAGGCTCAAGTGCTGTGTAACCACTGCCTGGCTGTTCCAGCGGGAAGGCGGTCACATAACGGTCACTGAACAATGCCGCACACTGTCTTACAACGCAATCGAATTGTGGAACCAGGTCATAACACTGATCCCAAAAGAGAAAGCAAGTGATGCTGAGGATCCCTTAACAAGGTCAAAATAAACGGCAAAATGAACATGTCATAATTCTAACCAGTTTCATCGTTCTTCTTCATGCTTGTCCTGATCTTGGAAAATAAAAAGGTGGAACAGATTTCTCTGCTCTTTCTTAGGCAACCCTTCTTCTTATGTGCCATGATAATTATAAGCTGTGCACGATGCATAATTTATATTGTAAAGAAAGAAAAGCTATGCCAGAACGTTATTCAGAATGCACACATTGCGTTATTTATCTGGATGAAGAATTTCGGGAAAAGCTGCAGGGAGCAACAACTGTCATTATACAGTGCAGCAGTATTGAGTCATTTTTTGAGGGTAGAGAACTTTATATGTCTACTTACTGAAAGTTTGCAGACGGGGGGAAATTTCTGGCACATTTACCTTGGCTGTAGTGGATGCATGTGGTAAATAAATCTTTAAAATTTAAATTGAACAGATGCTTTTGCAAACATTGAAAAACCATGTGGGAACATTATAGACTCGTGTGGAGTACAAAAAGATGAAGGCAACATTTCTGCCTATTGCCCCTGTTTTCCTTTTCCACATGTTTCTCGTATGCATGATTCTCATTATGTTAGTACTGCCTACTGATTACACGGAATTGCACTTGTTTTTGAGATACTGGAAATCCAGCAATTATCAACCATGAATCTGAATCTTAACTGATGTACTACAAAAACCAATAACCACTTGATCCTGGTCAGGGTTGCTGTGGATACAGAGTATATCCCGGAACACTGAATGCGAGTTGGGAATACATGCTTTACTGGTCACACTCTCACACACATATTAATTCCTGAGGCAACTCAGAGTAATCAATCAGCCATCCTATATGTTTTTTGGGAAGTGGGAGGAAACCAGGAAACCCAGAGGAAACCTACACAGCACAGGAAAGACCATGCGGAACAGCATACAGAGAGTAATATGAGCTCAATGCATTATCATGCCCCTGAACATATTTACTGTATACATACATATTATAAAGTACACCATACACCCTCTCACACTATTCACCCACCATAAGAATACTGATTAAAAACCCAAAATGTCCAGCATAAAAGCTTTTCTTCATATGATTTTAACTAAATTCTATCCATTATGAGCTCTGAGTGCTCTGGTGAGCTGATGCAGCAAAATCTCTTTCTGTCATTGTAAATATTTTTATGATTTTTGGGTTATTGATGTAAAACAAAAACTTGAAATAAGTCAATAAACAACTGAAATAATTAACATTGTTTAGTTTGTGGGTTACTATTTATTAGGAAGCCATCAAAATATCTGAAACTGAAAAAGTGAAAATCGAAGACTGAATCGGTTAGGGGTCAAAAGATATAAGAGTAATAATTATACTAACAAGCAAAAGTTTCTTTTAGGTGAGGGAGCGCTTGTAAATAGGAAGTGGTGCTCATAGGGCTAAAAGTCTAAATACGTCTGATGTGTCACCTCAGGTGCTTTGAGGTTTTAGCCTGGCCAACCTGAAATTACAGTGTTATGATATTATATTACGGCATTAAATAAGCATCAGAGTGACTGGATGACTTTGTGGGCATTTGCTTAAACCAGAACAAGCCTAAAACAAGGTCTCAGTGATGTGCAGAAAAGTCCATCCAGGAAGCAGCTCTTAGATCCCCTCCAGCTGAAGGAACTGTATGTTACAAACAAAAGGGAGCCAAAGAACTGCATTGTAAGGCTTATTACTGTTGAAAAATGAGGATACAATATATCTGTGACTTAGATTCACAGCTCTACTATTTATAGGTATATGGTTGCTGAAAATAAACAACCAAATACTTTCTTTTGCATGGCCATTGGAGAATATCTGCATTATTGATGCCGTGCAATACACCATCGGTGTGTATAATGGATTCACGCATTTATGTGTATATGTGTGTGCCTATCCGTCTCTGCTCTGCAAAAAAAATGCAAGGCCAGTAGATTCCGCTTTCAAGGATGTAATAGAAGAAACAAGCAACTATTAAAGGCTCGTTATAAAAACTGACAGGATGTGTGTGTTCCAGTACTGAGCCTTACAAGGGAAAACACTTGAATCTCTTCAATTCCTTATACTGCATGGACTTCCAACATGAACACAGAGATACACACATACATAAACACTATGTAGATAAATTACTTTATTGCATTTGAGCTTGATCCAAATGAAGCAATGATGTAGCCCAGTGGCCCGTGTACTACATCTCAGCATGTTTGTGCGTATGTGGGTGTGGGTGTGGGCGTGCGTGCGTGCGTGCGTGCGTGCGTGCGTGCGTGCGTGCGTGTGTGTGTGTGTGTGTATACAGAATAAGTGAGCTCACCAGTAAAAGCCCAAACTGCTACTTTAATAGACATAAATGTGCTCATCTAAAACAAAATAGCCTATAAAATACAGAAAAAAAACACTCACCACAACTCATATAGTACAAGTCTGAGGACAGTTTCTGAGGTGGCAGTAAAGCATTATTGTTCAGATACAACAGCAATAATAATAATAATAATAATAATAATAATAATAATAATAATAATAATAATAATAATAACACTTCTTTGTTCCTCACAAGGGATTTCTAATATAATCCTTATATTTATATTTATTTCTTATATTTACTACTATATTTACTATTTCTATATAAACCTCAGACTACAGACTACTGAACTTTACAGCTAAAGCTTTAGCTATTATCTTGACTGAGGTGATGTATCTCCCATCTGCTCTGTCAGCTTTAACCCAAACCTAGCAGCTGTATAGTCCCTTTTTGGACAAAAAACTCACAGAATAGGCTTTTTAATAGAAAAGCCATTTACACACAGTGAAGGCTTGGTGGTAGGGACAGTGGAGGGGTTTGGGATAGGGGGGGGGGGGGGTGAGGGTGGTTTATGGAGAGTTCAGAAGTAATCATAGTGCTGTATTTAGAAATGATGACCATTATAGATCAGGCTGGGACACAGGCAGCCCGACACAGGCGTGTAAAGTCAAGAGGCCCTGCCACACTTCCCTCCACTTTACAAATAGGCCAATCAATAAAGCATCACTTAAGGCCCTGTTTCTCTTCACTGCTCCTGACTCAGCAGGCTCAAAGAGTGTGGGTGCTGTGTGTAAGATGATTGCTTTATGAGAGCAGCTACAGCGTGAGGCTGTGCATTCTCTATCCCCGAACTCTTGCTCCCTGTCGCTCTTGTCCCTGTCACAGACACACACACACACACACACACACACACACACACACACACACGCAGACATGTTCACTTTTTTCCACAGCCTCATTATTCCCAGCAGGCCGCTTTGACAGGTTCTCATTTACCTGGAACCTGGTTCAGGCCTAGGGCTGGGCTGGGTCTGTTTGAAAGCCCATGTGGCCATCGTCTACTTTATTAAAGTGGAAAATGAACTAATTACAAGACACATAAGCAGGGATAAGTGGGGGGGGAGTGTGTGCTCTCTGCGGAGTGTGTTCAGCATACAGAGAGAAAAAGAAAGAGAGAGAGAGAGAGAGAGAGAGAGAGAGAGAGAGAGAGAGAGAGAGAGAGAGAGAGAGAGAGAGAGAGAGAGAGAGAAAGAGAGAGAGAGAGGGGTATTGAAAAAGAGAGAGAGAAAGATCCCCTTAAAACAACAGTGTAGTGCACTGCTGAGAGCAGCACCGCATTAACACATGATAAGTGCTGCTGAGAGCAGTGCTACCTGCACCCCACAGTGTTGTGGTAGGCGTAGGTGGTAGAGGGTACTGGAATGACAGAGAAAGCAGTTTCCTTTGGGGGTGAGGGATGGTTTAAGGCAGACAAAACACAAAGGCAAAAACATCAGCTTAAATCCGAAAGACGCATTTTCACATTGCATTTACATACTAAACCATGCACAAATTGCAAAAACAGCAGGTGGGGTCATCTAAAACTATTACTGAGTTCCCCTGGTACTCTTGATTAATACTTCTACTAATAAAACCTTCTTCTGCTGTGCAAAAACTCATTCATTAAAATTTAAAATTTATCCCGGTGAGAAAAAACATGCTGTAAAACAATGCCTCCTGTCATCAGAGCCAGATGGGCGCACTGAGGCGCACACTGATGAATCGCTGTCACTGTCACCATGACGATGCTTGGAGGTAGCACAACGCTAACCTGATCCTGTCTGACACGTCCCGTCACTGTCCCAGTGAGCTGTGGTTTTTGATTCAATAATGAAACGCTATGACACACACACACACACACACACACACACACACACACACACACACACACACACACGGACGTGTACACACACCAATAAGCATCTGAGAAGTGTCTGATGTGACAAAAGGCTTATGGCATTTAGACGGCAGTAAAATTGCATGCGATGGGAGAAAGATTAGTCATACAGCAACCATGTGACCGGCCGACTTCATTACAAATAGAACATGCGGTAATAAAATATCGTCATGGAAATACAGCACTGCTCCGCCATCAGTATCACATTAATGTTCATTTGTTAGATGGGTGATCATTCTTTATGAACTGAGCGCTGGTCCGTGTTCAATATTCCCCACACTAACACAAATCACTGATTTGATTAGAGAATAAATATAATAGGTCATTACAGCAAACAAATAAACATTAATGCAACAGCTTGCCATGCTGTAATAATGGGCCAATCAGAGAGCTGGCATGGTGATTTGGTGGCCCCAGAGCTCTCCTTCCGCTATGGGAGAAGCAAAAACGTAGCAACAGGCATAACATAAACCAGTGAAATGGGTCTTACACATTCCCAACCCCCACTGCACACAGTCTGTGCAAGTGTAAGTGAGAGAGCTACAACAAACAGCGTTTTTTCCCAAGTACTCAGAATAACACATGTTGTACAGTTGTAACCTTAAATGTGAGGAATGCCTTTTTGTTAAATCTGTAATAATTTATTGACAAACAAAATAATAGCTGCATTATGCTAATTAACTGCCATTGTCCTTTCCAGCCTGATCAGAAGCCAGTATCCCATAGAGTTTTGGGCAAAAAAAAAAAAATCTGTATTTTTGTATGATAATGCAACAGGCAAAAATAAAGCGTGTAATTATGTAGTGTTATTTAAATTCATGCTTATTTATGTACTGTTATTGTAAAGTAAAGCCAATTTATATAATTTTTTGGGCTTCACTTGAAAATAACAGTACATAAATAAGCATGTACAAATATACATGTAAATATTACATATAATGTATATATAATATACATAATATGTAAACATGAATTAAAAGTACAATATTTAAAATACATTACAAACACCATTGGATGATTCTGAATTATCCTCCTCCTGGAACACACAAAGGCCCAATAATACACCTGTTTTTACCTGATTATTCATACCTTTCTCAAAGGTATGAATCTACCCAACTCAAATCTCCCCACTGTGAGTTGTTACAGTGGCCTGGGCCACAAAGCACCGCTCCACTGTCCTCATGGGTGAAGTACCACACTAACATGTATTCATGAAGCAGACATTACTTTCCAAACTACAATCAGCTTTATCTTACAGATGATGGTTTTCTCTACTCACAGTGGGTAGTTTTGATTAGAAAGGTATGAATATTAGTACTATAAGTAGTAGTACATGCTTATTTATGTTCTGTTATTGTAAAGTGTTACCTATATTTTTATTAGGGCTGGGAATCGATAAAAAAAAATTAACTAATTAATTGCACATTTTCTGTAATTAATTGCAATTAATTGTGTTTTCCCCCAAGCTTGTTATCATCAATATTTACATGTAGAATCACCTAATTAAATTAAACAACACAAAGTTTTTAATGACATAACATTTTAATGACATTTGAACTGTAAACAGACTCTCCACAGAACCACAGAGTAGCTGTTCCCATCAAATAAAATGTGTGCAGCAACCACTCTGTGGTCTGACTCACAGTAAGGGCAAACGAACGCAATCGCCACTCTTCATCTATGAAGTGCGCTGTGACACCCAAGTAGTTGTCATTGCTCACCGATGTCCAGTGATCTCCTGTGAGAGCGACATATTTTGCTTTCTCTAATATGTCCATCCTTCGCGCCCTCTCGCTGTCATACAAACTGTGTATTCTCGACATAATCGTTCTTCTCGAGGGTAGATTGTAAGACGTGTCTCCCGATGCAATTTGCATGATTTCTCTCAGTCCCTCGTCTTCCACAGTGCTAACTGGGCGGCAGTTTCTAGCTATCCATTTAGCTAAAGCATCGGTTAATTTATCAGTTACAGGTTTGGTCAATGGCCTGCCACGATTACTGTAGCACTCTAGTAACGTGGATTGGCGAGGCGCTCCTGTAGCCTCGCTAGTTATGTTGCTAGCACCTGGGTGCTTTGCTTTTAAATGGTAGATTAAAGACGAATTGCTTCTATAATATTTGAATTCAGCTTTGCAAATCGTACACACCATCTTTGTTTTATCAAACAGGCCATCAGGCAACTTTTTAAATGTAAACATTCCTCCTAAAACTCCATCTTTGTTCATCTCCATCATGACAGGGTGACTGTTCGGCACATTCACAATAAGCAATAGGAAGTCATGGAAACGAGCAAAAAAAAAAAAAAAAAAAAAAAAGGGCTGCGTCAATTGCGTTATTTTTTTTTTACGCGTTAAACATCTAAAATTAATCGCAAAGATTAACGCGTTAATTCCCCCATCCCTAATTTTTATATATCTTAGGAGTCAATCACATAACATTGGAATTCATCCCACACACTAAACCACCTTGTACACACAAAAATAAAATGGATTTAAAATCTGACCAGTACAGGTAGCAGCAAATATTTGTTCTGCTTTTATTATGTCTCTGATGGCAAACAAACAAATCAAGGAATGGAATGAAGGTCATTTGAATAGACAGTAGTAGCAAAAAGTGTGCAGTAAAAAGATTATTAAATGCCAGTAATTTTATATTGCAATTAAGCTTTTATCTAAACCTGGTAAAGCAGTCCAAAAATGTAATCAGAATAAAATCTGTAAAAAAATCTGTGTTTTAAACTGGCCGTACCAGCCAAACTAGCTAGATACTACCGATACTGGAATATTATAAGTAAAATAAAAAGACAAAAAGTATAGAAAACATTTTAAATGTTTGTCATACACATAAAATATATAATGGAAAAAACATTAGAAATCTCGTTGCCTGTTTTTCCCAGAGTGAATGTTCCTTCTCCACATAGAGCCATTAAGTAACAGTTCCACATGGACTTGGAAAGAAGAAACAAAATTTTTTTTTTTACAAATTTGCATCCATGCACAAACCTGGGCTTCTGCAGCATTTTCCTTTAAAAATACTTTTAAAACAACTGAAAAATGCATGCACTGTAAAAATCCATGCAGTGAAGTGCAGAATTGAATGACCTGGAATCACAGATTGAGAACCCAAAAAAACATTACAAATACCATGTTTTTCCCACCGTCTTTCCAGCTCAGTTTCAATCACTGCTTTAGATGGCTCACTCTCTTCTTATTCCAACCTCTCTTGTGTACTTTTGCAAAATATATTGCTCAAATAAGTGCCTTTGAGGACACTTGAAAGAAAAAGCAAGAAAGACACGGATCTCTAGCAGCATGTGCACTATTGCTTGGATGGCACGGGGTTAAAATCCAGGCCTGGTGGTCTCTGTGATTCACAAGTGCAGTGGGCTGTGTGTAATTGCTGAGTGGGTGGAACGGAGATCATCGGGGGGACGCCGGGTAAAACTGGAAGTGTGTAGGCAGACATGGAGCCACTTGCAAATGGGGGGGGGGGTGTCACTGCTTCAGATGAACAGATGGAGGAAGAGGAGGAGAAGGCAAAGTTTTGGCACAGCAAATAATGTAGTATTTTCTTGTCCTTTCTATCTATGATGGTAGACTTGAAGACTGCTTAGAACCCACTGTTGTACAAGGCAGCTGTTACAACATTTTCCGCAGAATTACAGCTGCTCCAGAGCCCAGCAGTGCATTCTGACTCTTCACTACATCTATGAGAACCTGAAATAATGTACTACAAGCAACTGTCAGCTCCCAGGAACTGAAGCAGTCTTTATTCTAACATATGTGGCAGAGTTTTGAGAAGCAGTTCACCTTTGCTCTCTATGCTGCTACACTATCAACACATTTGCAGGCTATTGATTCCTTGACAGCTTGTTTAAATCAGGCAGCCATGTTGCCTTGTGCTCATCTCAGCCAGCAGGATCACTTGTGCACAGCTTAACTCCTACAAAACCATCTGAGATTTTGACACCTGTGATAAAAAAATGCTCCTTATTATCATGTCAAATCACATCCTCGTAAGCTCAAATATTATGCATACACATTCCCAAAGCTTCATTTACGAGATGTGTGGCATATGAATATATTGGAAAAATGGCTCTTGAATGAGGTGATACAACCTGCAGTATTTTGTTGGTTGTATTGCATTGTATGGGATGTGTGGTTTGTATGTGTGCAGGTGCTATTCTGAGACTCCAGTCCAAGCCTTCACTGCACTCCAGCTAAATTAAATTGTGGGGAACTCACTTGGGCGACGCTCACATCCTTAAGTTTCGTGATTATTCTGTTTCGTGTTTTGTGACGACCTGTTACTGAACTACGCCCGTCCTGACTTCCAATTTGCCCTGTCCCATTTCAAAGATTGTAAACACTCACTGTATTATGTTAGTTGTAAATATATGTACATATGTGTGTTGTTGTGTTCACCAGTAGTAGGGGTGTGGCTGCAATTTTGTTGGGTGTGGGTTTCTTCCCTGATTTTGGTGAGGGGGTTTAGTGAAGTGGTTTGTCTTTCTAATTGGGGTTATTTAATAGGTAATTTAGGTTTTGTAATCTAGTAGTCTGTTTGATATTTTGGCCATGGTCCACCCTGAAAATTATCCGGGTGCTGTTCGGTATATATAAATTTCAATATACCTCAGACTGCAGACTCTAAAAACCGAGGACACTGTTGAGTTTATAGGAGGAGAAAGCAGTTTAGGTATTAAGGTGCATGTGGGCCAAGAAAAAGTCATTTCCATGAATGTCAAGCAGCAACTCAGGTACTCAGGTAGCTGTCAGATGAGAGCGGACAGCTGGCTGGTGGGTGAGTATTGGCAGGTGACTAAACTGCACTAGAAATGGGGGGAAATAGACTTTGTTGATGCTAGGAAGGTAAAGAGAACAATAAGAGGATGCATATGAGTGCATTGAGCATAAGAGTTGACTAGCTGTTTTACATAATATGCATTTTTACAGTTTAATGAGTTCAAGGCTGCTAAAATCTTGAGCACTAAAGAATGAAATGTAATTTAAGATGAACAGCTAATGTCAGGTACCCAAGTGTGCATGGTTAGGTGAATAGTGTGTGCAGTGGTGAGTCTGAGCTAACAACTAGAAAACTGTTCAAATCCCAGCACTGCAGAAGAGCCACTTTTGGAGCCTTGAGTAAGGTTGCTAACCATCATCTAGTCATCTGCTTAGACTATAATAGTAAGTTGCTTTGAATAAAACCATTTGCCAATAGCAATGCAAATGCAAATGAGAGAGCGTTGTATAAACCCAAATGGAAGTGCTGAAGCTCTGAACAGAAATGGAGGATAATAAATAATAACAATGCATTTCTTGTACGTTATATGCGAAACAAGTGCATTCTTTGAACTGGTTTAGCAATTGTACATAAGAATGCAATAACATGTACTACTCCACCATCGCTCATCTCTTTGACAGGTCAGGTACAATTTAAGTATGCATGCATAATGACTGTTAGTTTTATGTTCCTTCGTTCTAGCAGTGTAAAGACGCAAAAAAAAAAAAATAAATAAATAAATAAATTCCTCTAATAATTTCCTCGTTGCTGTCCTCGCTGCACAACTTGATACAGACTTCACTTGCAATTTCATGTGACTACTAATACAGCTGTGATCAATAATGACTTCCGACATGCTTCAACTGCAGCTGCAAATGTCACTGCAGGCCGTGCATCAATAATTATAGCACAGAGGGGAAGAAAATCTTCAGCGCTCTGTGTCCTGTGCTACAAGCTGCTTTAGTCACATTAGTCGAGCTGCTGGAGAGGTTTGATCTCGATAAGAAAGTGCCCCCCATGTTTCTATTAGCCAGCATGCCTCTGATCTTACCACATGGTTGCCCTGACTAATTTGGTGGACATTATTGTGTTCTGAAGCTACCAGTCATTCTTTATATCAGGTGTAGTCCTGTTATTTTCAAACAGCTATTTATTTGAACATGGAAAAGAGGAATGAAAAAATGCTTCAAGGCCTTCAGTTTCACATACTGTGAAAATATAAAGGGCTGCGTGCATTATAAATTTAAAACACAATAATTCAAAATATACTACATAAGCAATATCTAATAAATCTCTGGGAATGATATATTGGTAGTTTTCCATATAGATAAGTACCAAACAAAGCTATAAAGGCTATGAATAATGCGTTATTTGTAATAATGCCAGAGAAACACAGTTGAAAATTTTCTCCAGTTTATACTGCAACCTTTATATCCGTAAACGAATAAACCCTAAAACCAGCTACGTGTTCGAAATACAAACATGTTTTTGGAACACTCAGACACTTCCTTTGGTTTTGCTTAGGTATATCTCAGATTTACAGAAAACTTTTCCCGATGTACATTTTACAAGATGAATTTTTTCTTTCTGGCGTTGAAAAACACCTTCACCACATTGTAATACCATTCTAGGTCAAACGTTATGATGTATTGAAAGTGTACCTTGGTTACTTGAACATAAGATAAACCATCATCTGTGCAGTCTTGGCATGAAAGGATTCAGTTCTCCTAATCTTAAAAGGATTACTGCTGCTTTAAATCAAATCAAATGTCTTTTCTTATCTAGTTTATTAAGAGAAATTCTGAACCCAGGGTAAGCAAGACTTCAAAAAGAAAGCTTACTGGATTATATTTTTTTGTATTGGATAACCCTATAGTTGTCTTAAAGATACCATAGCAAAAAGGCTGGGGTAAAAATGGTCTGGAATATGAGTCATTTACTATGATGATCAGGTATGTATTCTCAAATACTCTGATACTATGTATTATACAATGACTGTATGTTATTTGTATGTTGCTTTCAAATATATCTATAAAACATACAAGTAATCAATAGTATTCTGTTTTCACCATTATAACACACCTGTGCAGCCCAGTGTTAATTAGAACCACCACTAAAAATGATTAAAAAAAAAAGGTATGTCCTGTAACTATTGGTGGTGTAAATTCACAGAACTGCCATTTTACAATTAGAATATGTGTTTGATGAAGCATTGGCATCACAGATTCCGTGCAATACTCGTGTCAATCAGTGTTATGAAGAAGAGTTTAATCCTCCCCTTCAGCGAGTTTTTAAATTAGTACAGAATGACGGATCGACCAGCACGTAGCCACAAGCTTCTTGGAAAGGTGAAAGACTAAGTCATCAAAGTCTGTCTTACAATCTGTTCACAAATGGAATCAAGAAAGAAATTTGACTTTCAAATACAGAGTTTGAGAGCACATGTCATCGCCATCTAAACTGATGGCTTGGTATTTGGGTGTGACTAGAATATGAAGTGCAATGAAAACATGCCGAGTGTCCGGCACAGATGGTGCTCGGAAGCTGAGAGAGCTACTGAGCTACATAGCCACAAGGCATGAGCCAGAAAAGAATCCTCCAAAGCAAGTGTTGAAGAAACAAAGAGCAGTGCGCAAAAAAGATCAGTCTTAGTGCAGAATCTTCATTTTGCAGCTCCATCACTAAACTAAGCGAGATGTGCACAACTAGGGTCAGATCCCTGAAGCCTCCCTGTGTGTCCCAAAAGCTTCTCTAACCTCATATAAATGCCAGTGAAGCTGCCAATGAAAGCTTGCACTCGAAAAACAACACACAAAAGTCAGACTGTACTATCTTTGGAATCCTGAGACATCGGGGCCAAAAAACACAATTGGTGGAGTGGAATAAAAGAGAAAGCATTTCTCTAACTCTTGCTTAACTTACAGTATCTGTGTTCCTCAGGGCATGGGCCCTTAGGCTGTAAAAGTTATATTCGTCCGGTGTGTTTATGATAGAGTTTAAGTGATAAATCTGCATATGCCTGAGTGTCCTTGGCTGCAATATGAATCTAAGTGGTCCAGCGAGAGAGGGCTGGAGGAAATGAGGGCCTTTCAGTACCTGAGCATGGTGTGGAGGAGGAATGTGGACCTGCTTGAAGACTTTACCTAATGCCTTCCCCAGCTGCCTGGCCCCGGTCACGGGGCTGCACAATGCCCCTTCAGGCCTATCGGGTGCGTTTTACACACCCACCTCTACAGCTCATGCTCCATTAACCTGAGGAAAGGAAAAACACAGGCCCCCGAGGCAGGGGGCTTCTGGCTTCAAACACCCACACACAAACCTCACTGGCCCACTTGTCCCTCACATTACTGTGTACAATGGTTGACTAAAGCCATAAATAAGCAGCAGAAAGTGTACAGGGAAGCTCATGTGCTGAGCTTTACGAGGGCTGGAGCAAGGATTTGCTCGGATTTTGTCAGAGGAACAGGAAACGAGTAAAGTTAAAAAACCAAGATAGTAGAGAACACAATAATTAATATCTGTTAGCATTCAAGGTTTGTGTAGGCATGGCAAAAAAGCAAAAAAACAATGAAAAGTTAGATTTCCAGGACACTGAGCTGTCTGACCTACTTTGAGCTAAGAGCAATTAAGTGAAATGACAACCATCACTGACTCCTTAGCTGACAGAGATATTAAACTCTTTTATACACCTGAGACACATTGATTTTCACAGCCTAAACAAAACATGATCCTTTCAAAACGGGGAGACATTTTAAGCTAAAAAAAATCCATGATTGTTAACAACACATGGAAGACTGAATGCATGCATTAACAAAGAATCCCTGGTCTGTTTTAGGAATATCCACTTCAATTTTCTGTGCCCAGGGAAATGGTTTTAAAATGGCAACCTTTATGTACAAGTAATATAAACAATCTAACAGGTTTTTATCAGTGGGCATCAAGTCTCATAAAGACTGCATACATAATACAGTTGCTACAATGTAATGCAACTTCCATATGTTATATGCAAATACATGACTTTGTTGATACATAACTGTAATGAAGGCTCCCATAACTCAACTGAGCACTTTTACAACTGTGGTGAGCAGAAAAGCATTTCGGAATGCACATCACCACAAATCTTAGGGCCGATGGGCTACAAAAGCAAAAGACCAAATTGGGTTTCATTCCTGTCAGCCAAAAACAGGAACCAGAGGTCACTGGCTCACTGAAATTAAACAGTTGAAGACTGAAAAGACATCGCCTGGTTTTTTTTCCAATCAACAACTGTCTCATTTGGTTGAGTTCTGTGTAAATTTAAGAGACTGCTGTGTATAAAAATCCTAGGATTTTCAACCTGTCTGCAGCCTGTCTGGCACAACCAGTATTAAAAATTTTCCCCTTCATTATGATGTTGACTAAGAAGCTTTTGGCCATTTTTATCAACACCTAACTGCTGCAGCATGAATGGATTGGATAATTACATTAATGGGCAGGTGTAAAGATGTTCCTATTAATGTCGTTGGTAAGCATAATTCCATGTAAACAAGGTCCAGACTTCAGAATATAAATCCCAAACACTTACACCTCCTACTATCCGTTAATACACAACCTAAGCATGTATGATCTGAGGAAAGAACTTTCCCGCATTCTTTGACATTTGTCTCATTTACTGATGGTCAATATCACCACGTTAGAGATTAGGAAAACTGACTCCACAGCAGCACTCAAGCAATGAAAGCAGTGAATCAGGTTAAGGGAAAGATATATTTTATGGCAGCCCTTAGAGTCAGCCATCGTATATCTAAATGAGATGAAGGAGGATTTGTCAGAGCTGATTTGGGCTGATGGAGTAGCATCTCTGCTGTGTTCAGATTCTGTGTGTCCTTTCCATTCCCTGTATTACCACAGTTCTTGAGTCCCCATTTACATAGGCACTGCAATTCCTTTAATGGGATATATGGGAAGACAAATTAAGGAAGGGTTTAACCTACAATATCGGATTAAATAAGGTCAATTCCTGAATAGAGCCCTGAAGAGACAATGATGATTGACTTAAAGGGGTCACGCTTTGACATCTGACATGTACCCGCGATTCCTTGTGTAATATATTCACTAAAATAGCTTCCAGTGGTGCTCTTAAATAGCAGTGGGTTTGTTCTTGTCATGTACTTTCTACCCACTGAGGAAAAATAGAGACAAATAATAAAACTGTTATGGAGTCTTTTTCCAAAGTAAAAGAAAATGTCTTGCAGGCATTTTCACCATATTTAAATCCGCATCTGCATGACTGAAACATTCAACAGAATATTTTTCATAAGACTAAAAACAGATTTGAGTCAAAAGTTGAAAGTGATATATAATGAAATGGCATGCACCTCAGGAATGCATCCATATAGGTCAAGCACCTCCAATTTCCAGCTATACCATGTGTTTGACATCTGTAGAGCACATGGAGAAAGTCTATAAATCTCGCTGAAATCCTTTTAGTGGAACTACAAACACCACTAATGGATGTCCTGCTGCTGTAGAGAAAAATAAAAGCAACTACCAAAGCAAATATCGCTAACCTTAGCCTCATGTCATGTCATGCTTTAACACTCACAGTGATGCCAATGATGCACCACATCTTATATATATTATGATGCACCACATCTTATATATATATATATATATATATATATACACACACACATTACAGAGAAACAGGAAAATATATATTATCCTGTTTCACAAAAATTGGATCTGGATTTGGTCATAAGGGTCACTAATTCTCTTCCAAGCCATTCTGCTGCTGTTTTCATAAGTTTTGGTTGGCCTCAATCTTTCCAGTGTGGTTTTTGGAGATGGTCTGCCTGCTGAATTGCAGACATTTTTTACCCAATGCAAACCCAAACAAAGAGTATGATCCAAAACCGCCAATCTGAACCGCCAATCCAATCTAACAACTAAGGCAACAAAGTACCCAAAGCAGCCCCATTCTTCTACAGCACGTGATCCTAAATTAAATGTACAGTAGCTCCAAATAAAACATATGAAACATTACACTTCAATGTAACATTTTACTAATGTTTGTGGACTCAATCTCAAGCCTAATTTACCCCTTATATACACCCAATTTACATTAAACACACTTATTTAAAAAGCTATTGAGCTGTACATGTAAAGATGAGGAATTCATTTCAGCAAAGCTAAAAGGTGCTTCTGTCTATACAGAAATGCTATTTTGAAAGCCTTAAAATTAACATACAAGAGCACAAATTCAATATAATTGCAATTTATTTATGCATATACAGCTAGTTGTAGAAGTATTGTCTGGGTGTTTTTAGTAAAGTTGTTTTTTTCATGCCAAAAAAAGAAACAATGATTTAACTGCTTCGGGGGTCTAATGCTTTATTCATAAATATATAACTGAGTAAAATGGCCCTCCTTAACAAACAAGAAAACTTTTATATAAATAAAATGCTAAAATTAATCAGTCACTGACTGCAAATCAAAATGAATAAAACCATATATTTCATGTTTTAGTGTTGAAATGAAATTGTGTGGGCACTAAAGTGGTTACTGAAGATGAATGAATCAATAAATGAACATCTTTTTTTAAGGTTTACAAACTCCCTCCAGGCAGCAGGAATTTGATCAGGTATTTCAATATGCTTGTTTTATGGCCAGTTTAAGGTGAATTAGGCTAAGTCCAGTGACATTCGTCTAAGGATAGAAGCAGACTAGTGGGAACTTTATCATAATCACCCCATGCTTTTCCTACCAGTTTGTTTCTACAGGCTGGTTTAAGTCAGGTCCTGTGATAGAGGTCTATGGATGTGTTTATTCAGCTGGGATTTTTTTATTGCTATTTAATTAGAAATTACTTCCTTTAGGTCTCAGAGATTTAAAGGTCTAATTCAGTGGTGTCCAATCTTTTCCACAAAGGGCCAGTGTGGGTGCAGGTTTTTATTCCAACCAATCAAGGGAACACCTGATAATCATTGAAAATTAAAATCATTAGATTTAAACAGGAAGAATTTGGTGTTGCTTTTGCTTGTTTGGAATGAAAAGATGCACCCACACCAGCCCCTTGTGGAAAAAGTAGTTTGTAGAGTATACTGTCATGAGAATAAAAACACAAACAGCCATTGCCGTGTGCTCCAGAGTAGCTCAGCGTTCACTTTAGATTCCTAATGCTGAACTAGAAGGGTACACACTGGATAGGAGCTGAGCAGGATGCGGAAAGAGAAGTACAGGGCCAGCTGATTGGCAGGCATAAGTTAGTGTGAGGGCTGTTTGAGGTGTTAACTGTCAGCAAGCAATGTGACAAGAGGTGTTTCCTGAGACAGTGACAGTCCAGAGGTTTCCCATTTGTTCAGATGATGATGACAGGCTGGCTTGTTCTATAAACCTGAATCTGCAATGAAAGCATAAGCTTACATATTCTCACTCACTCTACTCAACTTCAACATATTTCTCTATTCTTTTCTTTCTCTCTAAATTCCACAATTCCCATGGAACCCTTTGGCAGTCCTTTTGCATAACTACAGCTACTGATTGATGCAAGACAAAGGTTCATTAGTGCATTCATGCAAAAAAAAAAAAAAAAAAAGGCTGAAGATTTAGGACTAGCCACATTATTAACCTGATCCTTTGGCTGAACACTATCCATTAGGCCTATAGATGCTGTCAGTATTGAGTTCTTGGAGGTATCTCTGTCAATGCAAAAAGCAGAAGCTCAGAGGGATCCTATGTTTCGCTAAGCTAGTGATCTTTCTTTTGGTCATCCATAAAACAAGAGATGGACCTTAAGCGATCGATGTCAGTAAAGCTGACACTGTTTCTAAAGTTTCTGAATGCTATGACATTTGGCAATGGTAACATTCCTTTTACAGCTCGTCTGAGTCAGAGTCAATCTCTATGTCAACTCCATCTCCAAATCCCTGCAGCCTGCTTCCTGGCATTCAACAGAATAACTTGGGCAAATGACTCAAATTTCCTGAGCTGCATAGCTACCTGAGGTTAGACTGCAGCTTTATTGCTGCACAGATGTCCCCTAGTACTTTGTAGAAAAGTTGAGTAACCTGTCACTTGACAGAATATATATTTTTATTTGCAAAAATACAGCTGGTCATCAGGAGTTTGGGGAACAGTATCTCAGACCCAAAACTGTAAACTGATTCAATGCTGAGGTTTTATTGAGCACAGATCATATTTTTGGATCCAAGATGACAGGCTGGGAGTTCGAATGTTACGTGTAATTTCATAAAGCTGGGGAAGGATTTTGCAATGCTGTAATTAGCACCTATAAGGTTACATTATACAGATAATTACCTTTAAAGATCCTGCTTTAAGGCAACTCTTAACAAATAAGTCTAATGCTAAGTCTAATAAGTTTTTTAGTATTTTCAAATATTCCATCTACAGGGCATGAAGACTTGCTGAGTGGTTTGTGAAACAGTAGCTCAGTGGTTGAGTCATTGGACTATTAAGTATAAGGTCATGAGGTTAAATCCCAGCACAGCCAAGCTGTCACTTCTCAGGACCTTGAGCAAGGCCTTTAACCCTCAACTGCTCCGGTGTATAAATGAGATTAATGTAAAAAAAAGGGAACTTTCACTTCTTTAAGTCTCTCTGGATGAGGCCAGCTGCCAAAAGCTGTACATGTTTGATGAGTATAAAAAGGATTTGAATTAAATGCTATGACCTTCAGTCATGGGAACAACACTCAGTAAAACACCTATGAGAAATTTTGAAGAGGTGTAAGACTATTCTTAATTTGAAAAAATTACTTTTTGTCGAGAATTGTGTTCATCGCTCTAGTACAGTGCAAGAAATATGTAGAATCTATGTGTAGAATTTGTAGGCAAACAGCTTTATAGCCCTCCCATTATGTTACGTATTGGTCATAATGCCATATGAGGATGGGTTCCCCTTTGAGTCTGGTTCCTCTCAAGGTTTCTTCCTCATATCATCTAAGGGAGTTTTTCCTTGCCACTGTCGCCACGGCTTGCTCATCAGGGACAAACGCACACCATTCACCTTCACTGTTGTTTTCTGTAAAGCTGCTTTGAGACAATGTCTGTTGTGAAAAGCGCTATACAAATAAACTTGACTTGACTTGACTCATAACAGTTTTCTATTGTACCTTATGTTTATTCGTTTAATTTATCACTTGCATGTATGTAGCCAAAATTCAATTAAATTTGATTCAGTATTGAAAACTATCTATTTTGTTAGCAATCTGATGTCTTGGCCTGAAGCTTTCTCTGTACTCTTTCAATGAGTTAGATTCATTGCCATGCTTAAATGCTGCAATTCAGTCTATGGCCAAGCTGTATTATCCTCCATTGAAACTCAATGCTTCTAATTTACAATGAATACTGGCAGCACTCACAGTCAATAATGCAGCAAATGTTTTCTGTGATTTTTTTCATCATTGTCCAGAAATGTTTTCATTTAAACACTGCACCATAATTTCAATTTTAGGTCATCTGAAAAAAAAAGCAAATGTTTAAAACTATAAATACAATGGGCATCTATGCAAGTCTTAAAAATATTTTGAGTTATACATCTGAGCTGTTCATACTGCACACAAGAACCTGAGCATAAAAACCAGTGTGACTTGGTCCCTGTCAAACCCAATTGCTTGGTTGTAACTTTGGAAATGAATACATGCCTGGATATTTTTGCACTTGATATTTTCTGAGATGACACTACGATGCACAACACCAAGTCTAATGGCCTTAAAATGCACTCATACACTGTGCTTGATCATGATAGCCTGTGAATGCAGCTCATTCACTCACACATATTAAGCTCAATGGGCCAGACGTGCTGGCATGGTGTGACCCCTGCTGTGACAAAATGCCCCAGGAGGCCAGCATGACACTGCACCACCCACACTCTCTGGGGCTTGACATGTCTTAATCACTATGTATGTCTGTGTGTTTGTGTGTGTGTGTGTGTGTGTGTGTGTGTGTGTGTGTGTGTGTGTGTGTGTATGTGTGTGTTGTAAGCATGGAAGACTAAGGAGATGGAAAGCGATTTCGCACCCCCTGATTTCGAGGGGTGCGGATAAAAAAGATGAAATAATGATGTCTATGCAAATCAAGCACATTATGCATGCTATATTATGCTATAACCCAGGACATGGAGCTATTCATAAAATAACTGTCTACATTTCTGATTTGCAGAGAATTTATGATCCATGTTTTTAAGGCAGTGGAGGTTCCCAATTAACATGCAGAAAACCAGGTTTTGGACAAATGATGTGATTGAAATGAAATGGTTTTTTATTTATATATATATATATATATATATATATATATATATATATATATATATATATATATATATATATATATATATATATATATATATATATATATGTAGAATTCACAAACTCAAAATATAAAACCCATGCAATAATACAAGTTCTCCTGAACACTGGCATTCATAAAAGCAGCTGTGGTTCTGTTGTTGGCTCTGCTGTATATTGCTAGTAAACACCTCATTGGTCTTCGCAACAGACCAGTCAAGCCTCATTGACGGCACTGATACCAGTGTGAGCTGTGAATTACTATGAATGTGTTTTGTGAGCATATGCTATTCATCACTTGTGCTTATATAAGCTAGAGTACAAGAAATAGCTTTTTTTTTTTATTTATCTGGCCAAAATATTTGAACATGCCGTTCCTGATTAAGTCCCCTACTTGCTATTATAATAACGTCCACTCATCTGGAAAGCTTTCCACTAGATTTTGGAGCGTGATTGTGGGGATTTGTGCTCATTCGGCCAAGAAAGCATTAGTAAAGTCATGTATTGACATCAGGTGAGGAGGCCTGGGTTACACTCGGTGCTCTAATTTCAAAAGTCAGGGCTCGGGCTACTCCTTCTTATATACCAACATTGGTAAACTATGCCTTTAACACAGTTTACATTGTGCACATGGGTATTGTCATTTTACAGCAAGAGAAATCTAGAGAAATAGAGAGAAATCTTTGTGCTCAAGCAAACAAAAACACTTGTGCGCCCGCAGCATTGTATCCAACCTCATATGGGTGTGATAATCACTTGTCCACAAACTTGAGACTATATAAAACTATAAGACTATAGTGTATGTCCTCTAAAAAATAAATGGTATACAAGCAAAGCCTATGCTAATTACATAGAAAATACAATTCAGCATTATCAGATAAAGAGTTAAATATCATTAAGTTTTTATAGTCATTAGCCTGTTTTTTTGGTCAAGTTCATAAAAAAAAATCATATTACTGTACACATGGTATATATATTTGCTAGAATACAATATTTTTACTGTAAAATAAATCTGTACTAAATATATTTTCTTTGCAGTTAATCAACCTCAAGACTCCAACTCTTGACTCTTGAACCCCAAATAATTAAGAACACTTCATATCCAGGATATGTAAAAAGGCTTAAAAGTCAGGGTTTATTTTCCTTTCAGATTTACACTTTAACACAAATTCAACAATAAAACACTGCATGCTGCACTGCATAGGCATTACAGTAGGCTAACACAGTTTAAATGTATTCTGCTTAATGGACACAGGGGCAAAGGTTCAGACATTCACAATGTTCTAAACATGACCTTTCAAAGATCTTTAGCTTTGTGAGTACAAATTCTGTCAAATGAGAGAATTTGCTAGTGGGCAGTTTGGCATTTCCAGGAAGACATGAAGACAACCATCCTACCATGGGACAAGTCAGGATTTCACACAACCATGGTAAGCTATAAATCAAAGAATTTATTTTCTAGTTCAATGCAATCGGGCGAGGCAAATCGGGGAAATTAAGTTAGTATGCATAACAGCATGGTGCAAAGTGAAAAAAAAACAACAACCACAAAGTAATAGCTATATACAAACGGACAAGAAATGAATAAGATAGGTTAACAACAATGAATAAAATAATATAGCTCTTTTCCTTTGTGCTTTTTTGATGGATTTTGATGAAAAAAAAACAAACAAACAAAGCTTTTCAGGTACCTTGAATCTGTGGAAGATGATGATGCTCATCACAGTCTAATGAGATCTTTTGAGTATAGCCAGGTGTTCCTGCAAAGCCAAAGATAACAGAATTATTACACAGATCAGAAAAAAGGAAAAGGAAGCCACACGCAGCAACTCGACTAGTGTTTCTTTCTGGTATTATACCATTTTTCTGTACTAGGTGTTTCATTCATTTACTTTCTGTTTTTCCTCGTAGAAATAACAGTGGTACTAGATTACTTTCAACCCTATAAGCTCTCCAGGTAGGTCATTTGTTCAAGAAATGAATTCTTCCCTGTTTTGAAGACGTTTCTCTTGGTGGTACGTCGGAGGTTATCTCCTGCTGGGATAACCTCCTGTACAGAGGGGTGCCACATAAAAGAGCACTAAACACTGCTTCTCCTGTTATTCCACAAAGTGTGTGTGTGTGTGTGTGTGTGTGTGTGTGTGTGTGTGTGTGTGTGTGTGTGTGTGTGTGTGTGAACGAGTCATAGCACAGGCTTTGTATAAACTCTGAGCACTATGCACACTGCACGCTGTTATACAGCCACAATGAGGGGTCTTGCTTTTTCCTTCTCACTTCTGTGAAAAACACTTCCAAACTTCTTCCAAGGACTTCCAATAGATGTCCTAAGCATAAAACTAGTCATTGACAAGGAGAATCATGTAATCAGTTTCCTAAAGCTACTTGTTAAAGGTTTATGCCGTGTGACCTGAATAATAGGTTTGGGAAGTGTGCAATCTGTGAGCACTTCAGAAACCTGTGTTAAAAATTTATTCAGTGTGACCTCGCACAGTTAAGGTGCTCCTGTTGAATTCACAATGATGGCTGAGTTCGATTTCGTAGAAATGCTGAGCGTATTCAACAGGGATAACCTAAGCAAAACGCACATAACAGTGGTGTAGCTCAGGCTATATGTGAATATACAGCATATAGTCACTTCAAATAGATGCTTAATTTTTTTTACATTGTGCTTGTATTAAAACACAGTAAGGGAGGGAGTGGAAAGAATTTATGCTTTTTCTGATACTTGCTGAAGATTTTCAATTGCTTCTAACACTTCCTAATGATACCAATGCTTAGCAGGTAAAAGCAGATTTTTCTCAGAAATTGCTGTGATAAGGAAAACTTATAAATAAAGGTTTACATGAACCGTTGTCTACAGTAGAAGCTGAGGTGTGCTTATACAAAGGGTTTTACGGTAACTGGAAGGCGCTTGGGGGTGGGAATGGAGAAGCAGCTGCTTGCTTAGTGGTTACTATAAAACCCCATATTTATACACACTCCAGGCTCTACCTCAGCAGGCTTGACCACACTGTTTGAAAGTGGCTTCACTGACCAGCACAAGAGATTGACAAGTGTTTTCGATCATTTTCCAATTATTATCACTGTTTGAATTATTTATAAAGTGATTTTCACTTCACTTACCTTCGAAATACCTGCTAAATACTATTGGAGTCAAACATACACTGACAGATTTTGTTTCAGATAAAGAAACACAAAACATTCTCCATTTTCCTTGACAGAAAGTGAGGGCTCCTCATCTTTTAATTAGAAAAAGAAAAACAAAGACAAAAGATTATTTGTGGAATGAAATTAAGGGGAAATTATGTTTGTTACCGAAATCTTCAGAGTGTGAACAATGGAATATATTTTACAGTAAAGCCACAATAGATTTAAAAAACCCGCTCTAAAAAATCTAAACATACTGTAAGCCTGTATTGTTTCGTGTCAAAATTAGTTCCCCCATACATGTAATCTTGTGTGCAACAGCAATCAATTAAAATGTAATGATTTACACAAAATAATAGTTCAAATTTTCCATCGTATATTTGAAACTACCAAAGATACTGTAAATTTTACTTAACAAAGAATATCCTTTTGTGTTATTCGTCTATAGAATTATTCATCATTAATCAAAATGTTTGTAAACTGTATTAAAAATGTTATTAAATTTTTGTATTAAACTCCTTGTAACATAAGCTACGGATTATAAATCATGGATTGGG
This sequence comes from Silurus aristotelis, assembly GCF_946808225.1. Taxonomy (NCBI): domain Eukaryota; kingdom Metazoa; phylum Chordata; class Actinopteri; order Siluriformes; family Siluridae; genus Silurus; species Silurus aristotelis. Next base: position 12,833,893 of record NC_139588.1, read on the forward strand.
CATAAGGATGAGACAGGAAATATAACACCAGGCCATCTCATGGCACCAATTTCTCATTCATACCTACGGGTAACTTAGAGTAGCCAATCCTGCTGATGAGGATTAAAAGAAGCTGGAGATGCCAGAAGAAACCCAGATGGACACAAGGAGAGACACAGGACGGAACCTGAGCTGAGGTCTGAACCACAGCAATGAGGCAGCAATGACTAATTTTACATAAACAGTACCCTGTAGTTAGTAACACACTGAGCTGTTGGGTTTATTCAGTACATTTCTCGAGACTAATAAACTGCCAGCTGAATGTGTAAGCATGTGTGGCTGTACCAGGAGGTGGTAACCCACTACTAGAGACAAACTGCTCCACTAGGAGAAAGCAAATAAGAATGTGATTATCTGAAATTCACAAAATAGAAAAAAAAAAATTTTGTCTTGGTAAAAAATACATTATTAATACATTTTTTTTTCTTTATATATATTACGGCTTTCGAAATTAAAAGGTTAATAATGCGTTAACGCAATTTGATTTCAACGCCACAAATTTTATTAACGTGCGATTAATGCAGCACATATTTCTGTTTGACAGTTTGTAATAAAAAAATAAAATAATAATTAATTAATATAAAAAAGGCAAAATTAAAACCTTCAACAGAACACACATTTATTCACAACAAGCTTGCTTTACTCAGATACAAAAAAATAACTTCACCCAAACATTATTTTTAATCACTGAACATTTGGGTTAATGATGCGCCAAGTCTCAAATCAAGCACCACAATCCGCCATGATGCACACATCCGGCAAATAAAATCATCTGTGTGGAAACAAGGCAAAAGTTCTGTTTGGTGTCCTGATGATTTACTTAGTTTAAAAAATTTACAACTGTATATTTATGAGCTGTTCTGTCTTGACAAATAAACAAAATTAATGGTAACCTTGGTTTTTCTATGTTTTACACATATTATTGCATATATATATATATATATATATATATATATATATATATATATATATATATATATATATATATATATATATATATATATGCAATATGTAATACAATAATAGTACAAATATAATCATATTTCAAATACTATAACAGATTTTACAAATGTGTTTCGAGCCTCAGAAAGCTAGTGTTAATCTCATCAGGATGAGTCAGGTCACGATTCTTTCCCGTTTGCTCAGATTGTTTGCTTATTTCACACATCATCTCTTTTTCTCTTGCCCATACATACTCTACTCCAGAATGCAATTCAATAACAAATAATCATGTTTACTTTTCCATAAAATCAGCAATAGTTTCCAATTATTTCTTTACAAAATCATTTGCTCATTGCTTTTATCTTATGCAATTCTGATCCCTCTATCTTGCTCCTAGCGTTCGTTTTTGTACATCAGGGGATGAGATCTTTTTACGTCAAATGAACTCAGTAATGAAAAAGTATGGTCGATTTCTTACCATGAAAACATCATTTTGGAGAAACAAAAAACAAAAAGAATCGACCGTTCCTCTCTTCAAGCATGACCTTTTTATACAAACTAAATTCAGTTTTTTTTTTTTGTTTTTTTTTTTAACGTGCTGATGTGCAGCCAAAAGATTGGACAGATTTGCTTTACACGTAATTTTTAATAAGTGAGACCAGTTCTTTATCTAAAAGCTGCATTTATTGTTTGTTCAGTCCTTATTTTTTACTGTCAACACAACTCAGGCCGTAAATCAATTTTGCAATTATCAATCAATTAGAAGCGTTATCGGGAGGATGAACTGAACGGCAGAAATAATACACACGATTTAATGGCGTTTCTTTAATCGCAATTCTTGGCAATCACCAGAGACCAATTACCGGCCCTGAGATAAAGATGAACCATTAATAAGGTTTCACTTTCACTTAATTTACTCAAGCAGACCTTTCTTCAAAAAAACAGGCAAAGATTTAAAAAAATTATTTAATGAAAAATACTGATTAAAAAAATAAAAAAATGGCGAAATGCACACAACCTGATATGCAGTGCTGCTGAGAGGTCCACTTTTCCCTGCTGTGTCTATAACACATTCACAGAGGAAAATTAATTTACATTTATCAAAAAAACGTAATGTGAGGGAAAAAATTAAACCTTAATGAATATAATTATTTGATTACATACTTAAGGTCATGGCATTTAATTATGCAATTAAAATCCAGATAATAGACATAAAATAAGTGCAACTTATTTAAAGGAAAGGGTAAAAAAGGAAATTTCCTATTAGGCAGCTATTAGGAGGTGCAGAATTATTAAGCAGCATCTCTAACAGAAGCTGTTTTTTTTCTGGTTCTACACCTAAGCTTTCTATTTTCAGCAGCAGATTTGAGCAGTAATTACACTGCTTTCAGCTCGTCTCCGGTGTGTTACAGTGAGGTGTTAGAACGAGGTTCTATTTCAGCTGAGGTTACGCTCAGCGTCACACACTCTACTTCACACCACTTTCATTTCAGTGGCCTGTTTCCTATAGCAGTGGACATGGCTGCCTTTATCCCACATGCACGGCGCTGCTGATGCCAGTAGCACTTCTAAATAAAGGTTGCAACATGCAATTTTCTGTACCATGCTATTTTGGTTCAGCATGGCAGTGGTACCAATGACCAGATGTGCTTCCTTTCTTCTGTGTTTACAGTGCAAGTACCATTCCATGCCATAGGAAAACGAATGCTGCAAATCCATCGATTACTACGTGTAAATACACAAATACACTTCCAGTCTGGTTTTCTTTATTTTTACTCATTTATAATAATAATAAAAATTACAATAAACACTGCAGCAGCCAAAACCAATTAAATCTAAATTATGTTTTTAAATTCGCAACAGTAACGAGTCTTGCACAGTTTTGCCATCTTCTAGAGGGAACATTCTCTAATAAGCTAAGGCTTTTTCATTTAAAATGAATATAGTTTGTTTTGGGGAACAACTGAATTTTTATTAAAACGGTACATTTGGTAAATTTCAAAATATATTGTGTATATTTTAAGAAAAAACAATTATTAAACAATTATTACATATTATTACAAATATTACATATTAGATAAATCACACACACACACACACACACACACACACACACACACACACACACACATTTTATATATATATATATATATATATATATATATATATATATATATATATATATATATATATATATATATATATATATATATATATATATATATCGAGCATGACTACAAGTGTCTACTAGTTTATGTTTTTGTGGTGCAACACCAGCAGTTACAGCAGCTTGACGGCCCATGCGGAAAATTAACACTATCCTGCTAACATAGCATTTAAAATCCCATATCCATGGTGGTGAAAATGAGCATTTCTGCAGCAGCAGTGTTCAGACAAAAAAAAAAATGCTTGTAAAGTAGAATTACAAGGTTTCAGTTTCAAACAATGCTGTGTAATGACTTCTTCACAAGGAGGTAGACATCTATTTTTTCTGGGCTAACAGAGGTATTGAACACTGCTGCTAGATAATCATACAATGCTGAGCCTAAATAATCTATTGCTTATAGAATTCATCAAAATATAGATTTTTTTTTCCTTTTAGTGACCTTTAAAATAATTAAACATTTCAAGCTGCACGCGCAGTATTAGAAATGAATAATTCATGTATTAATAATGAATTTTTATGTCTTATATTTAAATATATAAATAAAAATACTGCACAGTTTAAAAAGTTCATGTTAAATTGTTTAATACAGTATAGATTTTCTAATATAAAATCACTAATATTAGTCATCCCATAATTATATGAGATAATTAATTTTAATTAGCTTTTTCTGATTAGGTTACATTCAAGAGCCAAAAGCCAGAAACAATTTAATTACTACATTCACTACATATTAAATAAGCAAATGGCCCAAGGTTTATTATTTAAAATTCTTTTTTTTTTTTTTTTTTTATCTACACAATCAGAACACGGATACAAAAATAATTTTCCTTTCCATTTATTAATTATTTATTTATTTATTTATTATTGCTCTTTTAGGTCTTTTTTAGTTCCCACAAAACAGATGTGTTTCTCTGAAACCAGTTCTTACAGCCTCGCTTACATGGTGATGAGTTCAACCACATTTAGATGAAACCATATTTAATTGGTAAGAGTGAGCCCTGAAAGCCAGTGCACTGTGGCTATCTTCCAGACCACGCCGTATTTGTCCATGGAGGCCGAGCGCATAGCGGAAAATCATAAATCATCTGTGTGAGCTTCCACCTGAGCTCGCACTTTTGCCCTAGATGGAGCTGTTATCCTTGAGGCCTGATTCAATTATTTACTTGCCAAATAAATTATTACATAATGCCCCAGTGCATAACAAGCCTCAGCATCACTTCTTTTCCAACTACATCTGACAGCCTGTTTCCATCTGAACCGTACTCCTGGGTACCATATTGAGAGTCATGCAAAAAAATATATATTTATATTTTTAATCTTTTTTTTTTATTTCATTTTTGAATTATGGAAAAAAATAAAGAGTGTACGTTTTCCTTTTAAAGTGAGAACCTGGCTGTATTTCGAAATTCAGATAAGCTGAGATACCCGACACCCTGCTGGGAACTTCAGGACATTCAACAAGTATAGTGCACCCCATGCTGCTTTTTTACTATACCCATGCTCTAACAGTGATACTGCATTATTCAGGAGCACTGTTGAAATCTGATTGCTCTGAAGTTGTTTATAAATTTTCTGTAGTAGTAAGGCAATGTAGCACTGTAGCTGTGTTTCTTACTCAGGTTTAAATGAATGAACGTTGGCGCTACGGGTCGTTCCTATTACAACAACTCATTCACAAAGACATCTAAGCCTAATAATATAATGTACTTTATTTATCAAAGAGATACATAAATATTTCTGTACCAAGGTTTTTAATTACCATTTATGTAAGAAGTCTCCTGTGTCAGCACTTTGTTACAGTCTGCACACTGAAGAGTCTTTAAAACAGAGGACTTTGCTGTTTCTGTTTTCTAATTTGACAAGCTGCATTATCTGTCTTATTAGATTCAAAAATGGAGAAAAAAACAGGCCAGTGAGATGTGTGCAAATTGATATGGAATAAAAGATTTCAGTGTGAACCACCTCACGCCTGTATTTAAGTACTTTCATATTAGAAAAAACCCGGTTTTTGGTTAATCTATTGTATATCCATGTTAGAGAATCTGTTCCTATGGACAATTCACTTGATTTGGATGCAGAAGCAGCTGCCTAAAGACAGAATCTTCAGGCAGAATGTATTCTCTTGATATCTGAAGGAAACATCTGTTTGGCAAAGAATCCTTAATTTGGACAAATTAGAAGTCAACATTGCGGCGTTTTATGTATCCGTCTCAGAGAAGCCGTTCTATAATTCTGTGCACGGTATGACAGTTTTGTGAGAGTTTGAAAAATGTGGAAGGCAGAACTGTCACTCCTACCGCTGACTGAGGAATTTTGTTTTAGCAATGCGGCCGTTTTTTTAAATAAATATATTGTTCAGATTGTAAACTATGAAAGGTCGTGCGATATTCCAATATAGGAAATCTAATATCAGTACATACCTAATGCAATATGATGAGTTACAGATGCAGCTAAACATAGCTTTCTGTTTTCACTGTGGGCTCACAAACCCTTTTCTCCACTTTCTCCAGTATCCTAAAGGTATAAGACCAGTACCCAACACATTCAAGCCATGCACTGAGCAGCAGCAATCCACATAAAAAATTAATGCGCTGTATGGAAATAAACTGATAGTAGCAAGGCTAGTCGTGTGTCTGACTAGAATCATGATAAACTCCTTGTAAAACAGCAACAAAAAATACAAGAGCTCTTAAACATTTTAAAACAGTGCAGTTTGTTAATGGCCATTTGCCTCTTCTACATTATAGATTATATTAGTCCTTTAGTTCTGGCCATTGTGCATATTTTGCATATTAATTCTAAACTTAATTTGAATTTTGCTTAATTTCATAAAATTAATGGTAAATGGCATTGAGGAAGTTCAATTGTCTGGCTTTAGCACACATCCTATGATCCAGAATTACAGTGGGTGTGATCTTTAAATCATCTGTTTCACTGCCGTCTAGATGCCATGTACAGTAAGATTTCTGTTTCCTCACCGGGTTTGATCGGCAGGAGTGGTTTTTTAATGCATCCTCTTAAGCACAGACCAGCCAGGGTTGATGAAACTCTTGTAAATTCTTTTTGAACATGCAAAAAACAACCCGTTTAGAATTTTTCAATACTGTATATATATATATATTTTCAATAAAAAAAATATATATTTTTTTTCTTTTTTTATTCTGTTTTAATTCTGACAGAAGACAAAACCAGATGCCATTTTGAATTATTACACTATCATAACAAAATTTATTTATAAATAAATAAATAAATAAATAAATAAATAAATAAATAAATAAATAAATAAAAGGAATGTGCAAACATTGAAGAAGCAGTCTGTGATTTTGTTAAAGCCTCCTGCTGTCTAATTAGTGAACTGTAACATGTGTGGCATTACTAAACACAATTACCCAAAATGTACAGAAACTGCATTAGCTATATGACCTGACAGGATTTTTTAGAAAAGCAGTAAAGCTGTGCAGTTCTGTTCCACTTTCGATGTCATATCCGGGGCAGAAAATAACTAATTCAATACATTATATTAAAACTGAATAAACACTGAATGAAAATCAAGGTGCATTTAAAAATCAATCCATGCTTATGGTTTTTATCAAAAAAGCATGAAGAAAGCCTAAAAGAGGCCATGACATTAAGGTTAAGGACATTTATGCTTCTATAATAATATTCTGCAAATGCAGTCACGCTGTCATGCAGTTCTTCTAAAACATGGCTCATAAAAAAGCAAGGTCCATTCTAGCTGCAAGTTAGTGGTGATGTTTGTGTATAATGTATGGAAACCATAAAATATTGGCAAAAAAAAACAAAACAAGGAAAAATCATTCTAAGAAGGAATAAAATTCTAACCATGTTCTGCATATTCTATAATTCTAATCATGATCTGTATATTCTTTCATGTAAAACCATGTTATGTATATGCTACAATTCTATTCATGTTCTGTATATTCTACAATTATAATCACAATCTGTATATTTTATAACTATAATAATGTTCAGTATATTCTTTAATAACTTAGATCTAAATGTATGAATCCAAGCAACCGCCTGTTGCCAATGATGATGTCATCCCTGTTTACAGCACAAGCTTTTATATGTAGCACGATATTATCACTGCTTTCTTTCAAGCAGTGATGAACCTTATCCTTATCGGGACTTAAATACACAAGTCAATTTCAGAACTATTTCCTCTGGATAGAACAGCAACATTGTGTGAACGTTCAGTGATCTGTATCTCTGTCTATATTTGCTTTAAAACTAACAGGAAAATGAAGTTACAGTATAGTAAAAGAATCGTTTTGAATGCTACGTACCGCTCGAATACAATGATGAGTTAAATATCACGTTTAAGTTCAAGACACATTAAACGGGAATAAAATGGGAATAAAGCGGATCAACGCTCAATATCTACTCAGTAACCAAAATAAACAGAAAAAAGTTTTTTTTTTTTTTTTTTCAGTAAACATTTTTAGAAGTATGATATCTAGTCACAGAGTTTTCATTATTTAAATAGAATCTCAAAGCAGAAAAGATTATAATCAGGTTTTAGACTATTCAGCTCCTGCTCGATGCAACCATGCAGCATGAGTCTTCACCGTAATACCTAGAAATACTACAAATAATAGTATTAATAGATCTGTGTATAAATGTGTGTGTGTGTGTGTGTGTGTGTGTGTGTGTGTGTGTGTGTGTGTGTATGTTTTACAAGTTAATAGGCTCTTTGTTGCCTCTTACTTCAGCAGGATCAGATCTACTAGTGTGTTCGGAGATATCCGTGCCAGAAGCCTTTAATCTTTCCCATGCCTATGTAACCTGATAGATTTTCCAATATTTTTAGTGCAGGTGTAAGATCCCTCTGCCTCCTTCTCAAGCAATATGACAGCACTGCAATTCCATTGAGAGATGAGCTATACATCTGTACCTGTTCCTCGACGTGTGAAGGAACGGGATAGTACGACATGATGTAATGTGACATTACAAAGATTATGCCAGCCCGAACGCTCTGTCTTGTGTGAGACATTCTCTGTCCTTCAGCTGGTACACTACAGACGCTCTCATTACCAGACATCTTGAGTTCCGCACGCCCATCTGGATCCAATGCAACTTTTGCTGTGCAATTAAGTGCAGTCGATTTTATTCGTGAACACCAGAAAGAAAAAAGATTGAATGACAGTAGTGATGAATGTCCTCATAATGCCTGCCATCAATTATAGAAAAAAGCTAAATAAAAACTTATCGCCTAAAAAACGCAGAGATGCATCCAGATTGTAGTGTGGGACATAATGTGAGATTTAGTCACTGCCTTTGTCACTTTAAAAGTTCCTATTGTGTACATAAATCCCAAGGAATTGGATGTGAAGTGGGAACAGAACTCAGGTTCTACCTTTCACACCTTTTTAAAGACGCACTAATAAGACACGATCATAAAACAAAATAAGTTTGAAACAAAGTGAATCAGGGATGCAAGGGACCTGAGTAATGATATACAGTATTATTCTGAAATTCAATCTACTCTATTTTATGTAGGAAAATGAACAGTACTCAAATGCGCACTAGCATCACACATCTGATGTTTCATATAACTTTTTTCTAGTCGTGTTTATTTATTATTAGCATTTATATTTGCTTGTTTCTACTATAATAGTGTTACTCTCGCTTCTTTCTTTTATTTTATTTCTTATTTCTTGGCGAATACACAAATAACGAGACAAGCATGTCGGATTTCAAAATCAAAACACCAAGTTAGTTGTCCTGCCAGCCGGCTGAAAGAATGATGCGCATGCGCGCCGCACCGAAGCCGCACACCCCGCGCGGTTATGATGACATCTGGGGAGGATGGCACGAGCGCCGGTGCTCTTTATGAACGCGCGGACAAATAGCCGGCGCTGCAAATGAAACCCGCACGAGCATCTTCTGTTCAAGCCCTGACAATCGGTCAGGCAAAGAGAGAGAGAGAAAAGAAAAAAAAAAACCGAAGCCCAGACTAGCAGTTAATCAGGGATGTCGCCTCACCTCCTGAAGTCGCCCCGAAGCCGCTGCGCTCGTCCTTGTTTTGCTCCCGTCGCACGGAGGTGCGCGCGCTCTCTTCATTCAGTGCGTTTTAACTGCGCGGCACAAAGTACACCCCCCTCCCCCGGGCGCGTGCTGTCCAGTCTCAGCGCTTCCCGTCGCCGGTGGCTCGTGCACGTCTTTCACGACGCCACGCCGAAGTTGACAGACAGTGCTGCTGTGCAGGGCTTTTTCATCTTTCAACCCCCAGTCCGAAACCTGGAGATGCCCGAGCGTGAAAGCTTTGCTCCGTGTCTCTTACGCGCATCATCGTGCGCGGCTACTTTAACTCCGGTTCCGCTCCTCCCCTCGCACTGTCCGCTCGGGGGCTGCGCGCGCACGCTGGCGTCGGCGCCGCCTGCAGGCCAAAGGCCGCAAGCGCAACTCTAGTGTTCTAACGGCGCCAATGAGACCCGAGGATGTACAAAGGCAGCACGATCTTAGGCACACTTTTCTTAAAGTTAGTTTTGTGCAGATAAACTTCACAAGCACATTCCACACTTTCTTTAAGACTCATTCACACACAGGCGCCGCTAGGAATTTTACCCAGTCTCAAACTCTGAACAATAATATTTTGCCTGGATATTTTCTTTTGTTCAATGATGTTCCATGTGAGCCCTGTGTCTACAGAGGCCTTAACCATCCCTTTCTTCAGACAGCACCCATAAATATTAATAATGATTAAATATTAATAATAAATCAGTTGGAGTTATGGGGCAAAATATAGCTGCCTCACAGCTCCAGGTTACTGGGTTCGATCCTGAATGAGGGTTACGAGTTTCTCTGCATGGTGGATTATGGACTTTTAATTGGCCCTAGGTGTGAATAAGTGTGTGAATGTGAGTGTGCATTATGTCCTGGCATAAACAACCAACATATATTTGAGGCCTTGTACCAACTGTCCAGAGGAAAAAACTCTGGATAAACTTTCAGAATTAAATTGTTACACCACCTGTCACACATTATGAAACACTGTCTATTAAATTAAATATTTACTTTTTATCGACTTTTCGACATGTTTTATTATAAACATAATAGAAATGTAAAGATGAACAAGAAAGATTGCTCTTTATGGACACTGAACATTAAGAAAGTTAATTACATGTCTGACTTTCAGACATTAAAACAGTTGTTGAAATAAAAACAATATTTTACTCATGTACTGTTTTTAATGATGAGAGATACTGAGTTACTGTTATTAAACTAAAATATATATATAAATATATAAAAATAAACAACCCCAATCAACTCAAAATCTAAAGATTGTAAAAACCTGCAGGCCAAATTCAATGAACTCATATTAGAAACCTGTCTCTAAACACATGGATGGCACATATATAATACATCACAAAATTATAAATATTAAAGATACCTTGTTATGAATAATTAAGTACAAAGACTGTCAATTTTCCATCATACTCTAATTTACCACCTTGGAAACAGATGTTTACTATTGCCTTGTATTTCAGTTGCATCCTTTAAATTTTATGTAGATGCAGAGGATGGGCAGTATTTATGATGCATGTGTTTCAAATACGTATTTCAAATATAAAATAGTTTTGTAATTTGTATTTGATAGGGTTGATGAAAATGGCTTCATATTGTGTATCAAATTACAATGTATATTTTGTAGTTTTAAGATACTGTCATTTTTTTTTAAGAAGTCTACATGATGACATCATAAAAATGCGGCCTCTGATTGGTGCCTACTCAGTAGGTGTCACTTCCAAATAGGTGTCCGGTGATTGAAAAATAAATATTTGATTACCGAATATTGTACCCCAGTTGAAGTAGCTTAGTAGGGTCATGATTTTGCATACCATTGCATGAATGAGTGCCTGACACATAACATATTATTATATTTATGATTAACCATCAAATGATTAATTAATACTAACTAGTTGTTATAAATTCAGGTGCCATCAGTTGCCTTCTTATGAATGACTTGTTTGTCATTGAGTAGCCCTTCGTTACCAAACACCAAGTAACTAAATTATGATTCATAAGTCATTCACAAACTTCCATGTAAAAGTATTTATTAATATTTTTAAAATACAAAAAATATTATTTTGATACATTGTATCATTTTGATACATTGTATCTGCTGTATTTTGTTGTTTATTTTAATGCACATAAAGTTAAGGTATTTGGTGTTTTCTTTTCTTTTTAATACATTTGGATGTATCTTTGCCTAACCCTGTGTATGTATGCAGCTCAGTGAGGTTTGGAGAGCTCCAGGGGCCTGAAGGATGTGGTACACTGCATTCTTTTGGGCTTCAATTGACCTGAACATGTTTTTACACCTGACCTTGGCAGGTATTCTATGGCTTTACCACAGAGCAAGGTATTGTCTGTGTTTGTGCATGCGTATGAGAGTGTGAGTTTCACCTCTGCCTAGGTGTTAGACAGAAAACATTTGAAGGCAGATTATTAAAGTTTTATTTCCAAATACACTCCATAAGCCAACCTGTGTTTAGCATAACCTTTACAAGCCTGTACATCTGGGAAAGAAATAGATCCAACAACACCCAAATTGCTGACCCCCACATGAGCACAGACCATTCCACCATGTGGACAAACAGCTCTGGATAATTGGTCACTGGGGAAAGTTGTATCTGAGCTGTTCACCTGCTCACATGGCACTTTTCCCCACACTGAGCTCTGTGCATTAACAAGGGACTTGCTTGCAGATACCTTTAAAGACATCCTTCCCCAAGCCTAGTATTTCTTTGACTTTAAAGATCTAAAAAGCAGTTTTAAGCTTAATACATGGAAATGATTCCATGTCCTTGATTCAGAAACCTACTAATTACTTCATGACACATTCAACTTCATAATGGATGGTAAAATATCCAAGTCACCTTGAATACATATTGGCAACTGAGTGATGAGGCAGAAGGAACACACTGCCAAGAAGCATAGCATCCTTTCTTGTCTTTCAGACTTCTTGCTGTGAGCCTAGATATTAGGCTCATTGGCATTCAGTCGCTGAGAGCAATGAGGCATGCCAGTTTAGATACAGAAATGAAGGCAGACTATTAATGACAGATAATGAATATTATTAGCTCAAAGCATATTTATTTACTTTGTATTTACTTACTTTGTATTTGGGAACATGGTTTCCTGATGAAGCACAGCGTACTATCAGAATATTTATGACAAGATACTTATGATAACAGCATGAACATCGACTGAAAATAGCTTCTATTAGAGGTTCTACTGCACAAAGCCTTATTATTTCTAAAGCATAGTGGGAGTTGGATCTTTGTGTATTGTAGTAAGTTGATATTGCATTACAGCATTACATCAGTACTACAAGGAAAAGGCTAGTGCATTTTGGCTCATTTGACTGAAACCTGTCATCACATTTTGCCAAAATAGCCATACAGGGTTGTGAAGCGACAGATTGGTCCTGTATGTAGCACATTCTAGGAGACCTCACAACCAGCATGTTCCAATGAAACTAGCCAGTTGTGGCCTGCACATGGCCCTTCTGGGATCAAACATGGCCTTGCCAGGATCAGTACAGACTTGCCTCTGTACTGCCTTTCTAAAGTGTGCACCAAGGGATTAAACTGCTCATTTAAAGTTAACCTCGTGATTAAATCAAAGAGTCCTTCAGAGGAAGGCATTATTAGAGACCATGCTATTATGATGCTGAGCACTAGTAATCACTGAAATGGCCTCACAATCTAATTTCTACAGCTCTTGAATTGTTCGACACATTATAGTTCAAATGAGTGCCTTAAGGTTTATTACAGTATCTGCTACAATAGGTGCATTGGAAACTGAAGTGCTGAAGAAAAAATACATAAAGGTACACTCCAGAAAAACCCGACCAGAGGAAAGGCAACACATTTTGAAACAACAGATTTTCTATAATTTAGAAAATGCAACTATATTGTGCAAGCACAGAAAATATTAACCAGGCAACCTCTGAGCTTGGGCTTCTGATAAATCTGATTCTAAAAAGCCAAGGAGTCCATCTGTCTAGCGCATAAGGCCCTCAGTGTGTTTCTTAAGGATACTTTCCAAAAAGCGTCGTGTGAATGCACACTAATGGACGTCTTTTGTGATGGTGATTGGAGAATGGACTAGACAACCCCTAATCCTCACCATGGCTCCAGGCAGCCTCTGCTGCGTAGGAGGAGCCTCTAATATATGATCGATACAGCAAGTGAGTAGTGTTAGCTGCAATTAGGAGACAATGCTCCACATTGCTATTTTCAGAATTTGCTATCAGTGGGAAGAGGCAACAGGGAGGATAATTGGGTATTGACAAAAGGGTGTGAGAGGGCTAAGACAGCACACACACACACTCTCTCACCAATTTACTGTCATCATGAGGCCTTAATAATACTGTTCACTGACCATATAATTGACCACCTGAAAAGCAAAAACAAAGCCACAGCAGCCAAAACGTCTGCTGTAGATATGAGGAAGCAGTTAGTTAGCTTCAATATATAGAAAAACACTGAAAATAAATTTGTCTGCCTTATACTGCTAGCCGTAATTTCGTTTGAATGCAAAACTAGTTTTTTAGACTGTAGTTAATGAGAGTGAGTATGAATATAAATAAAAATAAATATTTAGAAATATAAGGAATATATTCAGTTGTAGAAACTGATTGCACTCTATTTTAACTACCCGTAATACAAATTTAAGTGTCACTTTTTTTTAATTAATAAAAATGTTTTAAAGAGTGTGTGTGTGTGTGTGTGTGTGTGTGTGTGTGTGTGTGTGTGTGTGTGTGTGCGTGTGTGTGTGTGTGTGTGTGTGTGTCGGGGGGGTGGCTAGATCATTTAAATAATCAGGTTTTTTTCCATTTCCTTCAAAACCATTTGTGTGCCATTTAATAAAGTCCAGCAAAAGGCAATTTGTCTAAAAGCCTTCTGTGAACTTTAAAAAAAAAATCAAATCCCCTGAAATCACTGTCAGCCTCCTCTGGGTCCATTATCTTGCATCTTGAGTGTTGTTTTTCTGATTAAAGTCTCATTATTGCATCTGGTTCAGACTAGAATGATTGATAAAAGAATGGTGTATATGTTGCATGACAGATGCCTGACCTTCTCAACTTTGAGCAGAAAAAGCTGAGAAAATATCAGCTATTATGTTATGAACTTTCATAGAATTTGTGCAAAAGGTGCATTCTGAAAGATAAAAATATTTTTTAAAGAAGTCCAAAAATAATTTGCTTCACTGTTGTTCAACATTCAGCTGATCGTTGCATCGTTAGTGAAATTTATGTCTGTCAAAATTAGGATAAAAGGAATACATAACAAGATCCTCTGGGAAAGATAATGGAAAAGATTGGAAGGCTCATGCTGAAACACTTTTAATTGCAAGACCAGAATCACAAACTGGAAAAAGATATGAAAAAACCTACCAGAGATCCTTTACATACATTCATACATACAAACTTACATGCATACATACACAGAGAGATCAATTAATCCTCTGGAGATCATCTGCTTCCAAAATCCACCCATCCATTATTTTTGTAACACACACTTGGTCATTAGCTCTTTCTATGGCTCTTTGGCGTAATCTCTGTAATCTTAAGAGCCATTTCAATTATGCCTCAACTCAAGTTTTTTTTAATGACCTCTTTAAAGAGACCAAAATAATACTTCAGTGGCAGAATTTGCCCAGTATGCATTGCAAAATTCAACATAGTGATGGACCATTATAAATTTGGAAAATATGTGGTACTGAATAAAAGGTCAGTACTAAGTGACATCCTGGATTCGATTTGAGCAGCTTCTGTTGTGGCACCAGGAAGGAAAAGGAGTGGAAAAAAGAAAGATAAATAACCATGGAGAGACCCCAGCAGCAGGAAAGGATCATCCGTGTGTCATAACCAGCAGTTATGACCTGCTGTGTTCTTAGAGAATCCAAATGGTTGTGAGCTCAGCAAACATCATTAAATAGTGCATTCAACCAATGCAGTGTCCACATTCTGTAGAGTTGAAATTAAGACTAATTCCATGAACTTGATTGACTTAACATCAATTCTGACTTAATTCGATGACATACTAAAATTGTAAGTGATGTAATTTTAAGTAAAAGACCCTATATAAATAGTATATAAAAGGTTTCCTCTATTTATACACAAGACACGAAATACACTCAATCAGAACGATAGAACGATAGAACGAGATCGATAGATCGATAGATAGATAGATAGATAGATAGATAGATAGATAGATAGATAGATAGATAGATAGATAGATAGATAGATAGATAGATAGATAGATAGATAGATAGATAGATAGATAGATAGATAGCAATTTAAAGCTTCCAGCAGTATCCCAAACATAGGCAATAAGGCATGCAGTAAATACTACAAAATACTAAATGCTAAAAATGTAAAGATACATTAAAGAAGAGAGTTTGTGCAAAAAAACTGAGTCTGTGCAAGTTAAGTGTCTGTCCTAAGACTTAGTGTTTTATCGAGTCCTGTGCGATTCAATGCATTTTTGGAGAGTGATGTGCAAACCGAAGTGTTTAAAGACTCTGAAAGGGTTTTTACAGTTCAGCTTGCAGCAAAAAAAGACAGTAGTAGCATTATTAGTAACAAATAGCCATCTTCCTCTGTGTTATTCGCTTTAGTTTATAGGTGTATGTTCCCTTTTCTCTGCTGAATTTGTTACATTATTTCTTACTAGATACTTAGAATAGAATAAGGGATTCTTAGCTTATTAAATAGGTTTATTATTTGGAATATTTTGGGGTAAAATAAATATCCACTAAGCAATTTCTTTTTCTTCTTTTATTTGAATTCGTGTACCTTAGGGCAAAATGAACATAACATAATCTTTCATATATAAATGCAAACCTCAAAATTTAATAATGTAAAAAAATTTTTTTAAAAGTCATTTAATTCTGGCCCACTTTTTATTTTAACCTGAAGGGTAAAACACCCAAGAATTCAGCTGCCTTAACCCCGGTGTTCGTTTTACATTTCTAATAAACACTTTAAGTTCATTTATTTCACGTTGCCTGAGGTATTTACACTTATCAAATATTTAGGAATGTAGGTAAAATTCACAGGGGTTCTCCACTGCTGTGTAGGCAAGTCACTGTCCTCCACAGCTTCAGGTGTCCTCTGATGCCACCTAAACAGATTCATGAAGATCATGAGATTATCAGGACTTTCAGCGAGAGAGTCACTGGTATGTGCATGTTTGGATCTGTTCAAATTTTCACATCGTTGTAAAGTTGTCCACAAGAGGGCGACATATTCATAAATATTATTCAAGAAAAATACCTCATTGTTAGGAAAAACACAAAATATGCAAATTTATATATATATATATAAAATAAAAAAAAATAATAAAATAATAATTATTGCAAAATACTGCTGCTACTACTATTACTACTACTACTAATAATAATAATAATGATAATTAAAAATAAAATAACTAGCTATAATATTGTAGATCAATTCCGTGTAAGATTTATTAGTCTATTAGATAATAACGGGTTCTTTCCTCAGGTCTTTTTGGATCTTTTCTGACAGGGAAACACTGTTATAGAGTTTACACAGAAACTTTAAGGATTTCAGCAAAAGTAACCAGAGAAAGATCAGCGTCTGTGCTCAGAGCCCGGATAGCTCAGTCGGTAGAGCATCAGACTTTTAATCTGAGGGTCCAGGGTTCAAGTCCCTGTTCGGGCGAAGCTTTTATTTGTTGTTAAGTAAAACTAGAGTGAAATCAGAGAACTTCGGTGAACATTACTGCTGGGTTCAGTTTACTCTACCTTTAGATTACTTAAAGCTGCAGCCGAACCTATTAATACTATAAATACTATTTAAAGTATATTATTTATTTTACAAATCAACACTTTAGCACTACAGCCAGAAGAAGCTAGATGACCTGGATCTAACTGCAATGTTAATCCAATGTTTTGGAACACAAAATTATATATTTTATATGTTCTTATAGATATCCAAGTTCTGGGAGCTGGTCCTATTACTTTAATAGCTATTATGTGGACAAACACTATACTGTAGTTACTTTGAGCAGTTATGTTTTTCTGTGCCGTTATTTGGCGCCCCCTAGCGACTGAGTGAAGTACTCGAGGTATCTTTTTGCTCTGAAGATTTAGATGCTGCTGTCTCAGAGTTTACATCATACTCTATTAACCTGGTTTTGCTCTCAGTGAAATTTAAAAGTAGGACCTGTTTAATACAGAGGGCACAACTGAACAGGTAGACGATCAATCTGATATTTATTGCTTATCATATCTAATGTTAGTCCAACCAGAACATGTACAGATTATAAAAAACAGTAGAGTGGACTTTTACTGTATGTGGTTGGTACACTTGCTTTTCTATTACTCTCATAAATCACTTGTAGATCTATAGTACAAGTGTAAATTTAAAGTGAAGCCTCCAGTACTTTTCTCCTTCAGTTTGGTTCTTTTCTGTCAGAGCAGAATCTCTCTGAAATTATGATGTTTTTGTGGTTAACTAATTTTCTATTATCTAAATTAATTAAATGATTATATGTACTAATTCTATGGTACTGTTAAATCCATCTAATGTAAACGTAAAGAAAGAAAGAAAGAAAGAAAGAAAGAAAGAAAGAAAGAAAGAAAGAAAGAAAGAAAGAAAGAAAGAAAGAAAGAAAGAAAGAAAGAAAGAAAGAAAGAAAGAAATTCTTTGTAGTGGCTATATTTACACAAATTGGTTTGTGGTATTTAGGTCAAATTTTGTTTCCCAGCACCAACATAATTATTTTTAGATATATAAAACAAACTTTCTCAGTACATACAGTACCAGTCAAAAGTTTGTACACACCTTCTCCTTCAGATGCTTTTTCTTTATTTTTATTTTCAACATTGTACATTTGCTCCTTCAAAGTAGCCACCTGATGCTGTCTGAGATCCTCCAGCACTGCTCGACTGGTACTACCTTCTCTCAGAATGAGAGGTAAGTACACTTCAAGCAGCTCTTCTCTGTTCTGCACCAAGGTGGTGTAATGAACTTCCCCTAGATGTCCGTACAGCAGAGTCCCTGACTATCTTCAAGTGACGATTGAAGACCTACCTCTTCCTGAAACACTTAAATTAGCACTTTCCAGGTTTGCGTTGTAGAATTCAAGAGTTATATTTATATTAAGTTTGTAATCTTGTGTACCAGTGTAGATTTATTCATTGCTAGAGACTCAAAGCACTTTTGTACGTCGCTCTGGATAAGGGCGTCTGCCAAATGCCGCAAATGTAAATGATGTAAATGATGCTATGATTACAGCTTTGCACACTCTTAGCATTCTCTTACTCAGATTAATGGGGTAATCACCTGAAATGGTTTTTCAACAAACTTGAGGAGTTCCCTTAGGTGCTTGTTGGCTGCTTTTCCTTCACTCTCAGGTGCCACTCGTCCCAAACCATCTCTACTGGATTTAGATTGAGTGATTGTGGAGGCCAGGTCATCTGATGCGGAACTTCATCACTCTCCTTCTTGAAGAAAGCTTTTACCTAACCTAGAGGTGTGTTTGGGGTCATTGT
The DNA here is from genome assembly GCF_946808225.1 of Silurus aristotelis. Lineage (NCBI taxonomy): Eukaryota > Metazoa > Chordata > Actinopteri > Siluriformes > Siluridae > Silurus > Silurus aristotelis. The sequence goes on from NC_139588.1 coordinate 12,852,596, forward strand.
CCTGTTGAAAAACATTTTATGGTCCCACTAAAGTGCAAAACAGATGTCGCTGCAAAATGCTGTGGTAGTCATGCTGGTTAAGTGTGCACTCAATTTTAATTAAGCTATTAAAAGTGTCACCAGCAAAGCACCCTCACGCCATCACACCTCCTCCTCCATGCTTCACTGTGGGAACCACACATTCAAGAATCATCTGTTTACCCTCTGTACATCTAACAATGATTCAGCAGTTTAAAAATCAGACCAAAGACTAATCTTTTTACTGATCTTTTGACTATTTCTTGTGTTTCTTAGCCCAAGCAAGTCTCTTATGCATGCTGATCTTCCAAAGTAATGGTTTCTTTGCTGCAATTCGACCATTAAGGCCTGACTTACGCAGTTTTCTCTGAACAGTGAATGTTTTGTCTACCACTTGAACACAGAAAAACATTTATGTGAATTGGTGGTTTCTAAGGCTGGTTACTCGAATAAACTTGTCCTCTGCAGTAGCAGTAGCTCTTGATCTTCCTTACATTATAGCATTTGATGGTTTTGGAGACGTCACTTGAAGATACATTTAACGTTCTTGAGATTTTTCAGATTGACTGACACTCATTTCTTAAAGTACTGAAGAACTGTCTTTTTTTTATTTAATTTGAGTGTTTCTAGAAATAATATAGATTAGTACAGTAGTTATAGTAGTTGTAGTAGCACTAATAGGGTTATAGACTCTGTACTCACCCTTTGATCTGCACAAGACAACAGATGGTCTACAGCACATTAAGAAGACAAGAAATGTCACAAATGAACTCTCGACAAGGCACACTTCAACTGAAATCCATTCCAGGAGACTAAAATCTGAATCTGATGAATCTGGGAATGCCATGAGTTTGCCAAGCTGTCATCAAGGCTAAACGTAAATACTTTATATTCTGGGTTGTTCAATACTTTTTTGTTTCCTACATAGTTCCATAGGTGTTCTTCAATTTTATGGATGTCTTCAGTTTTAATGTACAATGTTGAAAATAATAAAAAATAAAAAAACAACTTAAGGAGAAGGTGTGTCCAAAAATCTGACCCGGTACTGTATATGTTTAATAAGTAAAGTCAGATACATGATATAGTGATGTAGGTAAAAACAATAAAAAGTAACTGTTACACTGGTTCATTAAATACAGCACCACCTATAATATTTCGAAATATCAGTAAGCTAAACAGCAGGTGGCAGTATTGAATGTGAGTGAACACATTCCTTTCATACTCAAGGCTTCTCATTTATAAAAAAGAAACAGAGCACTCTGAGAACAAAAAGAAAAAAAAAACTTTACACACCTTATGTTCACATTATTTACACATTTTATTCCTGGTTTCACAATTCTGGTGGGAAACCAGGCACACTGTACCTTCTAAACCTGTGCGTGTAAAAAATGAATTGTTTTTTTTCCAAAAATCTACTGTAAGTCTACAATTTACACAACATATTCTTATTAATTATCTCTGTACAAATGGAATTATTAAGAGTATGACACAGGTGAGTAATTCCACATTAGTATTTAATAAGTAAAAAAAAAAATGCAAGGCCTTAAATTTGTTAATTATAATCATATTATATTTATTCTAACAGAGTACTCAGTTTAAGTACTCAGTGGGTTTGAAACGTTGCATTGTTGCCGTTAGTAATGCTAAAAAGTAACTATGAAATTCTGATTAGATAATTATTCAGAGTAACATGCAATTAAGTGTTGGGAATTTTATTTAAATATGACTACAATTATAATCTGCCAGATGTTCAGCTTGGTAGCTAAAGTTCGATAACCCATTAGGTGTTGTTTATATTAGCTCAGATGGTGTTGATTTTACATAATTACTTTAAAATCACATGTACGTGTGTCCATGTGTCTGTAATTTCACACTGTTTATATAAAAATCCTACCATATCTATCTATGTGGTTATCAAAATGGTTAGAGACTAGTTTTGTGACACACCAACAGATGGCAGCACAAGGCTGCACGCACATTCACAGGGAGCGCTGACCTTCATAAGTCAGTGTGCAAAACGACAGCTCACCCTGTAAACATCGGGATATATAGTTTCTATATATAGTTTCCATTCCATTCACTTTAAATTCACTTTTCAACTTTGTAATCAATCCGTGTATAAAACATTTTGCATCACCAGGTAACATTGTAAAACTGTGACCCCAAATAAGGATGGAACACACAGGTACACTGTCGGGGCATGTAGTTGGGTTGCTTGGCACTGGAGAGCTGTTCAGTGTGGGTTCTGGAGTTGTCATGAAATCAGGCTATCATTGGGATCCACTGCAATTTTTATATCCCCAACCACTGACTTAGGTCTACCAGAATATACATTAATCAATATACTTGATAAATGTATGTCCAAAAAGAAAAAACATACTGTACATACTGAAATTATCCTAAGGAAATGTTGTATTGGGTTAAATCTAGCAAGGGAAATATTTCTTTTTCATCAACAATTTTTGCCTAAGGGCAAAAAATAAATGATAAATCACAATAAGTTTATATTAGCATTTCCTCATTTACAGCATTTTGGCAGCACTTTGTACTTATCCATCAGTAATCTGTAACTGGAATACCCAGCATGCATTTTTCAAAGATGTCTGTCAATCACTGGGAATCTACAGGGCGAACAAGTCATTAATAACAGACAGCTTGCAAGTGCTTTTGCATGGTTATACGCACACATTCGTCTAGATTTTCTTAAAGTAAATGTAAATTATAGACAAATGATGATAGAGTGCAATAGGGCCATAAAAATGAAGAGGTAAAATAAGTTTATTTCTCAGAAATACAATGTGTTAGAAACTACTGCATACACAATATGTATTTTTTTTTTTCAAATGTGCTGCAAATTTAGAAGTACAGACTAACTGAATCTAAAATGTAACCATGAAGAACATAGTTCTGGATGGTGTACATATTTTTTTTTTCTTTATAATTAGCCTTTACAATAGCTAGATCATTCATCCAGTAGCATTATGTAGCACTCTATCATACGCACCTGAGCAAATGCAAGTTTATTAGAGAGGAAGCAAACCAAGCTCCCAAGCTCCAATATTTTCTATGTATTTTTTAACAGCATGAGCATGGATTTTATAAAACATATACATTTCTCAATGTCCCCTAAAACATAACATGTATTTGTGAAGAAGTGCAGTAAGGATATCTTGCCATTTGTCATGGAATATGCATCTGCACGTTGCATGAGCAAGATACTATTGGAACAACTAAAAAGCATGATAAAACAACTGTACAGTGCTGACAGATTACCTGCCTAACTCAATTTTTGGCAGTGTAAAAAAGAGATCTTTTAACAGCCACTGAATTTAAGTCTTCATTGCAGAACCAAAAGTCCAGGGGATAGAGCAGGATTTGATCCAACTCCTCAGGCACCAAAATGTTTAACCCTAACATGTACAAAGTAAAACACCAATAAACACCAGCCAAAAAATTAAAATAAATTAAAAAAACCTTTACCTCTGGAATTTTTCGGTCAACCGTACTCAGGTATGTGGAGCTGGATCAGTTTATTGATTACATTTGAACTATAACAATTCAAATTTTATTAAAGATCGAAATTTTGGGTAGATAGAGACTGTATCCCCCTACTGGTTTATTGGACAGAGGGCACTATACATTGAATAACTAACCAATATGGCTGGAGCCAATCATTAAAATTATCATTTATATTGGGCTCACATGTTGCTAATGTGGCTCGTTCTTATCGATTTCTTCTCTACCACATCCGAAGGAATGTTCATTGAATGAACATTCAACCATTTCTGTCCACACAGGCTGCCCAGGTGCTTGTTCAGTCTCTTGTCATTTTAAATACAACTCTCTGCTGGCAGGTCTTCCTCTGAACACTATTTGCAAATGATCCGAAACGCAGCTGCAGGACTTGTGTTTAATCTGCCCAAGTTCTCCCACAGCATCCCACTGCTGCACTCCCTTCACTGGCTTCCAGTAGCTGCACGTATCAGATTCAAAACACTGATGCTTTCCTACAAGCCCAAAAATGGACCAGCCCCATCTTACCTCAGAGACCTCATCACACCTCACACTGCACCACGCTGTCTGAGATCCTCCAGCACTGCTCGGCTGGTACCACCTTCTCTCAGAATGAAAAGTAAGTATACTTCAAGGCTCTTCTCTGTTCTGGCACCGAGGTGGTGGGATGAAATTCCTCTAGATGTCAGAACAGCGGAGTCCCTAGCTATCTTAAAGCGTCAGCTTAACCTACCTCTTCCTGAAACACTTAAATTAGCACTTTCCAAGTTCGCTTTGTAAATATAAAAAGTTGTAGTCTGATTTATCTTAAATTTGTAATCTAGCGTACCAGTGTAGATTTATTAATTGCTAGAGACTCAAAGCTCGTTTGTACGTCATTCTGGACAAGTGGACTGCTAAATGTCGCAAATGAAAATGTAGAGGGAAGGTTTGTTTGCAGGTTTGTTGTCAGTGCTGCTCATTTCAAAATACCTAGCAATTGTAGAAAATTATTGTTTCAATTAGAGTAGCATCAAAACATTCGGCCTTTCAATTCTTTTTTGTCATTAGTAGTGATTTATACATGGCTAACAAAAGAAAGTCAGTGATTTATTTGAAGGTGGTTAATAACACAATATGGCTATGTATGTATTGAGATCACGGTTATTCAAGAATAATCATTATTCATAGTGGAATAGAATTTACTTAAGACCTAAACTTACAATCTGTGAATTTCCTTAGCCAGTAGGGATAGTGTCAGTTGCAAGCTGCTTCCCACTTGTTGAAAAGCTGGTGGTGATTGTGACTTATTTGTCAGACTGAGTTATTTCAGTTGTCTTAACCAGTGACCATGGGTGTTATGCCATAGTTCTTTATTAAACAGCACTGTTGTTCCAGTTATGTTGATTGCATTTTATTTTAAACAAAACTCTTTAGTGAAAAGAAAGCAAATTTGACTTTTACTTATCACATGTACTTTACAACACAATGAAATTCTTTCTTTGCATATCCCAGTAATGTTAAGAAGCTGGGGTCAGCCATGATGCAGCACCCCTGAAGCAGAAGGGGTTAAAGGCCTTGCTCAATGGCCCAAGAGTGGCAGCTTGGCAATGCTGGGGCTTGAACCCCTGACCTTCTGAGCAGTAACCCAGAGCCTTAACCACTGAGCTGCCACTTTCCCATGTATACATACTGGAAGCTCCTTTTTTTTTTAAATGATTTTCTCCCATACAAATCATCCTAACATCCATATAGTGGTGAGAGATTGATGCCCCTGGCCTTTTCCCAAGTGTCTAAATACTGCATGTATGACTTATAATCCAGCAGATAAAGATTTCATCTTTTACTTTTGGGGGGGGAAAAATCCTTCATATAATAAAATTAAAGCAAAGGCCTGTACTGCATTTTTTCTTCTTCAACATTTGTGATAATATGCTTTAGAGTTCTTAGTTCTTGGCCTGGATCGACTCCAGCATGTAGCAATAGTGCAGAGCATAAAGTAAACCAGATACAGGTCTCATTCTCACATTAAACATAAATGAGAATACTTATTTTAGTGACTTTGACCATGCCAGGGATGTTGGTGCTGGTTTTATTAAGGATGCCATAACTCAAATAACCACTCTTTACACTTTTGGTGAGCTGAAAAACAAAGGACGTGACCTAGACCCTTAAATAGGATACAGCAGATGATAAAGGGTTCCAGTTTTTCCACCAAAACTGGACAGTTGAATACCAGTAATATTTTTTTTTTAATGTGAGCTCCAGTAAACTCATGGCAACCTTGGAGAATTCAATGGTAAATTAACATGCTTTTCAGTGTGCAGGTCACATTTTATTTACTGAATAAATTTGGACATAACACCAAAATCAGTTACATTACAATCAGAGCATCTGAGGCAGATATCCCACCATGCATGCCCCCCACCCCTTCAAAGGAAAAGAAAAAGAAAAGGGGAAAAAAAAAAAAAAAAAAAAAAAAAAAGTCCTTCACTCTGCACCAACTCATGTGGGCAATTCATTCTACCTGAAAGCATAATAAAAAAAATACTTACACTTACAAACCTAATGCTTTTACAGAGGCAACTCAAAACTCCTAGCAGTTAAAAAATAGAATTTGCAAGGATTTACTTTACGAAATGAACGAGGAGAAAAAAAAATAAAGAATTCCCCAGCCCTCCTGCTAGGCTATAGCATTCAAAAGGGTACATGCCATTAACTAGAGACCACAATTTGAAGTAACATTGATATACCACAAACATGTCCACATGTACCTATTTAGAACATGATCATTTCACAGAACCTAGGCAGGCAGTAGAAAAGTAACATGAGGTACTGGAGACAGTGTAGTCGTTGTAACATCGTTTACCGAGGTGTTAAAAGCTAAATCAAAAATAAAAAGAGAAGGGATGTTATCGGCATTGGTGGCGTGGGGCACAAATACTGGCACTTAAGTTTAATGGTTTATTTTAAACCTTGGGACAGTCTTTAATGCCAACATTAAAACTGCCCTGTGTCAAGAGTATTGCCTACAATATTTGTGGAAACAGAATCTAAGGTATAAAGAAAACCTGCAAATATATTTAAATATAGTTGTTGTTACTTTAAATTAAAAACTCTTTCATTTCAGCAGAAAAAAAAAAAAAAAAAGAAATTAAAATTAAATAGATGCTAGTCTACAGAGATGGAATGGACCATTCACTTGGTCAGGGCAGGCCAAGTGCCCCCTCACGTCTCAAAGAGGTTCAGTTCAGTCTAGAGGAGAAATAAGCAGCAATAAAGGTTTAGAAGGAATAGCTTAATGCAACACAGAAAGCTGAGTTAATGCAGTTTTACACAAATGAGAGAAACGCAAATACACAGTTGGGGAAGGATCAAGCCTGAAAAGGAGATTTTACATCTTGTATTGTAATTCTACTGATAGCCGCCACATACATTTTATAGTATTGGCCTAGAGGGCTATGAAAGAGCAGAATGGTGTAAGTAATATACTAAAAATAATAATAATAATAAAAATAAAAAAAATAAAACCAATGAATAAATATGCAAATGCAGCCAACAAAATGCTTTTAAAGTTCAATGTGTGGAGACAATTTTGTCTACTTTAATAAATCAGAACAGGAGTGATTGCAGTTTGCTTGATGTTGGTGTTGTTCTCCTTGGCTGAGGTCTCCTGTGCAGTCATGTTTTTGTAGCTTAATATGACTTGTACACCTCATGAGCACCACTTAAAAAAAACCAAAAAAAAAACAAAAAAACTAAAGAAAAACTCAACCTAAAGATAGTTAAGTCTTGCTACATTACTGAACAATGACATTTGCATTTGCCCAGAAGTTCTTGCTGAAGGTGTTCCACACCATCAAGCCAGACCTTCCCAGGTTTTCTCCATGGAATGGGAGTTAAACACCATCGTATGAGTGCATTCTGTCATCTAAAACACGTGGCTAAATGTCTTTTTTTTTGTTTTTTGTGCTGCTCAGCTTAAGTACTGCTCCAGCTCTTCCTCCATGTTGGCTTCGGGCACCATCTGGTCTGCTTCACGTTCTCCTCTGGCATAGGCAGTGCCCGCCTGGCCGGTTGCTGCCAGGAACCAGGGATGCTCCAGGATTTCACGTGAAGTTAGTCGTTCGGTTGGCTCCCGCCGCAAAATGCAGCGGATCAAGCAGCGTGCCTTGGGTGTGAGTGTCTCTGGGATGTTGAAGTGGCCACGGCGGATTTTGCTGAAGAGTGAGCTAGGTTCCACATCGTGAAAAGGGTAGCGACCGACAAGAATGGTGTACAGCATCACGCCCAGACTCCACACGTCTGCCGCTTTGCCCGAGTAGCTGCCACTGGCGTTGAGAATTTCCGGGCTTACATAAGCTGGACAGCCATGTTTGTCTGAGAGAGAGTCATCGCTTCCCTTCAGGAGGTATGTATCTTCTAAACTCTCCAACTTAACAAGGTTCCTGGAATACAAAGAAAACCAAAAAAGATATTCTTCAATGCTGAGAAGAAACAATCTTACAATCGTTTAAAGGCTGTGGTTATGTAATCACAGCCCAACCATTTATCATTGCATTCATTATCCACATAATGGTACATATGAATCCAGCAAAAACTCAGTTAGTACATCCACATTCATAGGGAAACCCATGTATTTCCTCTGATGTAACAATGCACAGAAAACAGAATAGAAATCACAAATGTGCTTTTCTGTTCCCTAACTTTTTCTGGCTGTCCTGTTGTCCTTGCATTTTCAGTCACTTTAAACTGCAGATCAGATGTCAAGGCGACTTGACTTCCAACAAACCACCGTACTGTAAAAGTGAACAGAGCATGCACCTTCTGACCTCTAGCTCGGTTTCTGTTCAGCTGCCTGTTTAAAATAACCCTCGAATAACATACAGTGTACATGACTCACACCTCTACTGCAGAACGGAAAAAACACACATGCTGAGTCTGAAAAAGACACCCGGGCAAAACATGAGCAACCATTTGAATAAGAGCTTGGTTGCACATAAACACAGGGCAAGTTTTCCAGTCACCGATGAAGCCTGTTTGGGGGGTGTGTGTGTGTGTGTGTGTGTGTGTGTGTGTGTGTGTGTGTGGGGGGGGGGGGGGGGGGGGGTGAACAAAAAACAAACAAAAAAAAAAAAACAATAGTGATTCACTACCAGCACTGCAGTTTTTTATTTTTCCAAAACCACTCAATCCACCGGGAAACCAGACTTTTATGTGCAACAGCTCAAGGTTTTAAACACCCACTAAAATGGTCATGATCCTGGTCAGGAACTCAGCACAGCTCTGTGCCCAATCAGGGTCTCTCTGGCTGCTTGTGCCTATTCCCATGTGTGCGCATATGCTGTGATTCATTTCAGGCCAAGGTAAAAGCACCTACCTCCAAGCAAAATCCTTTTATATTTGTACGCCATCAATCGTTTATGTCGCATCCCAGGCTACAGTGCATGAGAATGTTAAGGTCACTGAGCTCACATTTAGAACTGTGACCATGATGACTCCCTTTCCATGTGCTGAGCCACAGGAAAACTAGCTGAGGTGATTCATTGGGCAGAATGTGCTACTACCATAGCTTAAAAAGGAACTCCCCCCCACAAAGTCATACATAGTGCTATGACATCAGCCTAAATTTAGAGGTGAGGCATGTGGTCAGGCCAAATTGCACATTCCAAATTTGCCTTAGTGGGGCTTTGCTCTAGCTCCATTATCTGCCACTCATTATGCCTGATGCAGTATTACTGGAATGCTTTAAAGTATGCCAGGGCAAAAAAGGTACATACCAGGAAAAAGTACAGATGATGACAAACCTAATTTCTGTATAGTCTTATACATCAAATGCACAATTATTATTATTATTATTTTTACCTTTCCTCATTCTTAAAGACGAACTTCCTCAACTTGAGGTCTCTGAGAACCAGGCCATTGTCGTGGCAGTGTGCCACGGCGGACACTATCTGATAGAAAAGTCTGGCAGCCTCTTCTTCCCGCAACTTCTTGCAAGTGCGGACAAACGAGTGCATGTCTCCATGGCTCCTCTCGAAGAACACGTACGCCCGCGTGTCTCCGAGGAGAATCTCCACTATTTGGTTGATGTTCTGATGAGCTCCCAGTACAAAGTAGGCAGCTAACGATTCATGATAGCGGCTGATATCGAACACCTGGAAGGAAAAAAAAGAGAAGGGAGCGATTTGTATTCAATTAGACATGGTCATTGATTCCAAGGAAATTGGGCTGTTGTGCAAAGTAACTGTTCTTAGAGCCTCTTAAACCCCTGAACTACTGGTCTTAAAGATTCGAACTGTTCTCCATTTTAAAAACCCTCCACTTTGTAAGACAATAGAGGGGGGCTGAGAGACAAAAGGACTGCAACCCATGCGCTATCGGAAGGCAAGGCATACACCTCTGCAGCAAATTTAAGACTCCAAAACAGACACTGATCTTTGATGTTGCTTAGTAACAGGCACATAAAGGGGAGGTGGGGTAAATATAGCACACCGATGGTGGCCATCGGAGCTTTAAATCTTATCAAGGTATAAGCAGCGTCATCTGGCTTGCTGCCCAAATGAATGAACCTTTGGTCTTCCTACACATATGCAAACCTCTCCCACTTAAATATATTTTTAACCTGTCGTGGCACCTAAAAAAAGGTGACATTTTCGGTCCTGGTGCATCTGCAGACCTCAATCATTACCAACATCTACAAATTAGAGATTCCTCTGTATTAGAAACGAGCTTCTTACAACAAAAGCGTGTACACATCCATTCAGGCACATAATGTACAAACACTGCTGATCACAAGGCAGAACACCATGGTTACCACTGGGTTTGCCTATTAGGCAAGTGGACGCTGATTCTTGCTCCTTTTGTCACATCTCATATGCTGGACGTGAGTCATGATCTTGTAGCTTTAGGCATTGACCAACATATCCTGTGGATGTTAGAAACTGTAGAGGTACTTATGAAATGTGTAAAGGCACTTGAGAATTTAATTTGCAGCAAAAAAAAAAAAAAAAAAAAAAAAAGATATTCTACTAAATGCTGCACGGGATGCACTAATGCCCACGTAGTCCTGCATTTTAAAAACACTTATGATTTAAGACTGATGACCCTGTCTGGCCTATGAACACTGCTCACAAAGTGGATGCCATCTGTCTTGCCAAAAATAAATAAATAAATCTATGTCCCAAATCTAGTGCCATGTTAAATACTATGCTAGTATGCATACTAAGACTAATCCCTATACAGTGTTCCCGTGTAGGATATGAATGCAGTGTGCAGGTTAGGACGTGGCACGCGGGGTTTTTTTTCCCCCTTACCTTGCACACGAGCTCTTCCCCGCTGTGTAAGTGCACGGCCCGGAACACGCGGTCTCCCTCCAGCGGCTCCAGTAAGAGGTAATGCCCGATGCAGGACACTCGGTGTGTGGAGTCAGGGCTCTCCGGAGGACTCGGGGAGCCTAGATTGGGACTAAAGCTCTGATTCGGCTCAGGAGTCCTCTGTTGTAGACAAGACAGCTCCTCCAATTCGTGCGCTTTGTGCCTCGCTCTCCCATACCGTGCGATGTTAATGGGATTGGAGCGCTGTATGTTCATGAGTGTTAAGATGAGGTTTGTGCTAAGGTGCGAGGGATTGAGGTTTTGGAGAAGGGGATAATTCGGATAAGAATTTCCTAATCTGAGTGAAAAAGAAATCAATTTAAAGCTGTTTGGAATTCACTTGCTGTACGCCAACATGCCAGTCGACCAGCCGTCGCACAATGTCGGAAAGAGCGCTGACTGTCGTGCAAATCAAAAACTAGTGCTGCAGTGAGACCGGGCGGATAATAATATAATAATATGTATGTAATATAATCCGGCTGCAACAACAACAAAAAAAAGTTACCCTGTTTTATGTGGTTTCTACGCCTGAGCTTTTAAATGATGAATTTTATGATTTAGCTGCAGGAACCGGTTTTTTCCAACCATGTGCAAAAAAAAAAGCTTCCCCCAAATTCAGAAGAGCAGTGTTAAAGTCCCCCCCCCGGGTGCTGGCTAGCAGAAAAGCCTTGGCGTGTGTGCTAACCGGTCAGTGGTGTCGGCTTTCCTGAGAAAGGGTTCCGTTTCCATTCAGCGGCCTCCTTCTTGCACTGCTCATATCCACTCGGCTCTGCTCGCCATCTGCTGCACACGCTACAGGAACCGACGGGAGCGCAAACCCCTTTATGTGTAATCTTCTCTCTCTCTCTCTTTTTCTCTCTATCTTTCTCTCCCTCTCTCTCTCTTCGGGAGTCGGTGTCCTTCTGCGGTGGCGATTGCGCTTAAATTAATTCCTAGATCTCCTGCGGAATGGTCGGGATGTGGCGACGATTGTGATGCTCGAGAGGAGGAAAAAAAAAAAGGGATGGCCGACTTTCCCAGGCCTATCCCTTATTTCAGCAAGGCATCATCATCTCCCGCGGTGTACTAACTACTTACGTGGCTGAGAATCCCAGTCCATTAAGAGCGAGGTCAGCCACACACACATATACACACTCCCTCCTCCTTTTTCTCTCTCACTCACACACCGAGGAGGTGACTGGCTGCTCTCGGGTTGCTCAGCACACACAAGCAGCGAGCTGCTCCAGCTCCGCCCCCTCTTACGTCACCCTCGGGTATATCTTTGATTGGGTTTGCTGTAGGCCGAATCTTAAACGCTTCCCTATTGGACAGTCTATGTATCAGCCTTAATGTATAGCCATACGTCTTTGTCTATGCAGTGCGCATACAGTATATAGTTAATAGGAGCCATCAAAACTCAAGCTGCTGTCGGCTTACTATAGAGTGTGAAATGATTCTTATCTCGAAATTCATAGGAAACACATGCACTGCAAGCCCTCGAGTCCTTCATGTCAGCACTGGACCACTTCTATCAATGATTAATCCTGTACAGGCTGCTTGCCAGATGGTTGGCAGCTTCTGTAAGTCTCAGGACATTTTTTTTTAGGATACCAACTGGGTTTTTCCTATATGTACAATCAAACCATTAGCTGTGTGAATGAAAGTATGAATGCATTCGAATCAATGGAATGTTCAGTCAAATAAAAACACATACACCGACCAGGCATAACATTATGACCAGTGAAGTGAATAACTGTTTATCTCTTCATCATGGTACCTGTTAGTAAATGATTGTCTATGAAGTTGATGTTAGAAGCAGGAAAAATGGGCAAGTGTAAGGATTTGAGCTAGTTTCACAAGGGCCAAATTGTGATGGCTAGACAACTGGGTCAGAAAATCTCCAAAACTGCATCTCTCGTGGGGTGTTCCTGGTCTGCAGTGGTCACGATCTATCAAAAGTGGTCCAAGGTAGGAACAGTGGAGAGCAAAGTCTGGCCCAGGTGGTCTGATCCAACAGACGAGCTACTATAGATTAAGTTGCTAAAGAAGTTAATGCTGTTAATGCTCTATGGGTCAGGACTGTTATCGCAGCAAAAAAGGGGACCAACACAATATTAGGCAGGTGGTCATAATGTTATGTCTGATCAGTGTCCATAAAGACATGCCTGGTTGGTGTACATTTTAAACAGGATGAAATGGTATTTTGGAGAATTCTGGTTTCACATTCTATACATGCCATAGACCAGAAGTATTTGATTTATATTAGTGAACGTCCAGTTATGTAAGATTCCTGGTTTACAGTTAAGGAGCAATTAAGCAATTAACATGACTGGCAAGAATGGCAAGAACAGTCACCATTTAATTCTTAATCATGAGTTATTCATTTGTGTCTATAAATAAAGCCAATTTCTTTTGCAGCAGTGCTTTAAAACATTTTTTTGACCAGCACCATATACCCCCAAATTATAAGTTCATCTTTAAAGACCTAAAAAAAAAAAAGAGTGCTGTTAGTTCTCTAAATAAAATCAAAGATCTGTGAAAACAAAGCCTTTTTCTGATCTAACACCTTTAGTAGCTAGTCACAGTCTAGATTACAGTCTTTTCCCCCCCAAGTGCTCAGTTCAGTCTGCTGAAACACTTTGCAGGGTCCACATTCAGACCGCCGTCTGAATGTGGACCCTTTACTGTCTCTGTTCTAGACAGATAAGCAAAAAACAAAGTCATTGAAACGTGGGCTCATCTGACAAGGTTAAAGGTCTCAGCTGACTTTTTTTATGTATTTGAATTATTAATTTGCCCTTGTTTTATAACTATACAGTGGCTACAGTGAAGCAATAGTGAGTGTACGTACAGTGCTTAAACAGTGTTTCGTGATATTTATTGCTTAAGCCAGTGGTGTTACGCAATTCATTTGGTTTCTGTTGGCAGTTTGTAATGGTCTCTATTGTGTACTGTTTAACAATGTGAGCTGGTAATTTCAGAGAATTTCTAAGAAGTGTGATTGTGTGTGTCTGTACTTGTGTTTGTACAATAGAGGGTAGTGTGACCTGGAAGAGTCTGTAAAGTGAGACTGTGGCCTGAGGAAGTGTGTTTATGTATTGGTCAATACACAGAGTCCTTCATAGTGTGTAGTAGTGCATGAAAAGCTGTGAGACATATTTATAAACTCCATTAGACAATCAATAATGGCTCATTTTTTCTGGTTGGATGTTTCCAGTGTAGTGTTTACGCATTTGCTGAACTTTCTGTGTACAGTAGTGCAGTCTAACAGTATAGTACAACGATATTCTGAATATATTTCTTTTCTTCCCTTTAAGCCTATAGTTTACTATACCTGCAGATGTGTGCTGCCCAAGCAGCTCTTAAACTGAACTGCGTCCCTGAGCAACACTTGAGGGGGAGGAGGAAGGTGAAGGATTGAGCAATTGCTGTTCGGGAATGTGGGGTGTCGGACAGAATGCACACAGCTGGAACAGAGACACAGGCGAGGCTGTTCATTTGAATCAGCTTCCTCCCCCGGCAAGACATAGAACTTGCAGGGTTTCTCACGGGATTCATGGCCTCATTGTACCCACGCTTTATGAAAATGTATCTGCTGCACAAAATGCTCTTTTTTTTCTGTGCTTTACTTTCCTGAGTAGTTGTAGATCAAAATACGCCCACACACACCCCTCCCTTCCGTTACGTTTCAAACTTGACCAGTTCTACCCTGAAATAGGTCAACACTTTCCAGGTCTGGTTTGACCTATTTCTCAGACCTGGATCCAAAATGATTCAGCTTTATAATCTCCTATAATGTGGATGACAAACATCAGGATGAGAGCTGATTTGGGATAGGTTACACATTACTGTGGCGATTTTGGTAATACAATCCACTATTGTTTCCACCAGCAGAATAATAATAATAAAAGCATTAAATGGAAATGCTATTTTATTGACAAGCCTTTAATCATCTCAGAACAAGCAAATGTCACTTTATCTCACTTTTGAGTAATTTATAACAGTCTTGGTTATACAAATTGGAGAAAATCAAAGAGAACAGAGTGTGAAGACGAGACTGAGCCAGATTACAGTGGCAGATTGCCTGGAAGCTAGACACTCTTATGCCAAAAGTCTTCAAAGGTCAGTTGGATGGCTAAAATCTTAATCAGCCATTTCTGGCAATGTCAGTCACCCCTCTCAGTGCTGCTGCCTGTGAGGAAATAGAAGAGATTTGTAGCCAAGATGAAAAACTGTTGGGTCGGGTGATGTGCAGTGACCTGCTTTCAGATCCGGAAGGCCAAAGGAACATTACTCTTTTACTTACACTTCATAGCTGGAGACTGTATTAACATATTCTAGCCATTTGCCCTAATAACCTTATGCAAATTCAGCAAAGGTGAAATCCTCTGCAAATGAAAATTTGATACTTGTCAAGGGCAGAGTTTTGCTCAAATTTAAAGGGGCTGGGTGACTGCCCTGGGGGAAGGGCAAATAGTGTCTAGATTTTATATGACAAAAAAACTTTTTTTCTTCAGGGGTCCTTCATTCTATTATGTTTCTTTCTTGTTCTACAACTCTGGCTGTTCCTAGATTTGAACTGTTGAACTGTACAATATAAGCATTTATTGTTTTGTCACTCCAGGCTATGGGAGTCATAATTTAGCTGAGTGCCAATCGCAAAAGCTTAATCACTATGTTGTACGGCCATTGAATTACACATTCAAAATCTACTGCTGCCAATACACATTTGCCAATACTGCTGCTATGGCAACATACATCCATTCACTTGGAATAACTCCATGTACGGCCATAAACATAAGTAATGTCAAATATGTGTGCTGTTCTGGTCAAAGGTCCTGTTTCTGTTTGGTGTTTTTCTGTTATGCAATACACGGTCTTGCAACAGTAATATGTAAGCAGGGAATGATGGCTGCATGGCCAGAACAAATCCAGACAGGCATGACAACCCTTAAGAAGAAAAAAAGAAACAGCAAATGATTTTCTCGAATGCAGCTTGGCATATTCATGCTTCTTTTAATTACAGGTTTATTGCCAGTCGTGCATGCAGCAATCTGAATAAAACAGTTAATTAGGCAGAGCAGACAGCTCAGCTGCTCACTGTTTTATTGTGCTGCTCTAGTAATGCATCAAGCATCAATGATCTCTCTTTATCTGCCTTACAGGAAGCACAGGGAAACACACCTTTATCACACTTTATCTTTGTGACTCTCACTCTTTTGAAGCACTGTTGGTGTGGCATTTCCTATGACAACACAGGTGGCAGACACCCACAGCTGCACTGCAACCCACCGAGCACTCACTGCCATTGATCTTTGCCTTATTACAAAATATTCTTCAAAGAAACACCCCTTCACTCAAAAGTGTCTCAAATTAGATCCTTTGGTTAACCTTTTGGAGACCACAATGTATTGTTTTACTTTTTCAAATTTATAAAAGGGACACGTAATGGAAATGAAACATGGCAAAGATTTACTTTTTTTCAAGTCAAGGCAGGTCAAGAGGCTTTTATTGTCATTTTTACTATACACAGTGATACACAGTAAAAATTAAACAACGTTCCTCCAGAACCCTGGTGCTACACTAAACAACATAGAGCTACAACATAACACAAAGCTACATAAAGTGCATCGAGTGCAACCTAGACAACACAAGACAATACACATAACACAAGATAGCGCCGACCAGTAAACCTACTGTATACTCTGAAAAACTGTGCAAAAAGAACTATAAAAACTATAACCAAGATTATATGTAAACAAACTCAATGCTGTGCAAAAACAGCAGTAGCAGCAGTCAAGTGGTGCAAAAAAACCAGCATGTAAACAGTGTAATATGGTTGAGCATAAATAAAAATAAATAAATGGTGGTGGAATGTATTGAGATAAGTAATGAGTGTGTGTGTTAAGTTCAGGTTGTACAGTTCGGTAACACACAGTTGAGTGAGTGAGTGTGTGTGTGTGTGTGTGTGTGTGTGTGTGTGTGTGTGTGTGGAGGGGGGTAAAGTGAGAGAGAGTTCCATTTCAGTTCTGTGTATTAAGAAGCCTGATGGCTTGCGGGAAAAAGCTGTAACAAAGTCTGGATGTGACGGCCCGAATGCTTCGGAACCGCTTTCCTGATGGCAGGAGGGTGAAGAGTGTGTGTGATGGGTGTGTGGGGTCGTCCACAATGCTGTTGGCTTTGCGGATGCAGCGTGTGGTGTAAATGTCCATGATAGAGGGGAGAGAGCCTCCGATGATCTTCTCAGCTGTCCTCACTATCCTCTGTAGGGTCTTGCGATCCAAGAAGGGGCAGTTCCCAAACCAGGCAGTGATGCAGCTTCTCAGGATGCTCTCAATGGTCCCTCTGTAGAACATGGTCAGGATCGGGGGAGGGAGATGAGCTTTCCTCAGCCTTCTCAGGAAGTAGAGACGCTGCTGGGCTTTCTTAGTGATGGAGCTGGTGTTGAGTGACCAGGTGAGGTTATCCGCCAGATGAACACCAAGGAATTTGGTGCTCTTGACGATCTCCACAACCATATCTTTGGTTTTATCAACGTTCAGAGACAGGTTGTTGGCTCCACACCAGGCTGTTAAATGGTGCACCGCCTCTCTGTAAGCTGACTCGTCGTTTTTGATGATGAGACCCACCACGGTCGTGTCATTGGCAAACGTTTTTCATACTGCTGTGATTGCACCTGATTTGTAACGCCCGATGACTGACCACAGAGTATCCAAATCAATAGTATTGTCCAATGCCTATATTGGTCACATAATGGAAATGGGAGTCATTTTGCGGCTGCTCTTGTCCTCATTGTAGTAACCGCAAGACGACCCCTGACTCCCATTCTGATGAGTAGAGTTCACCAAAAGCACCACCCTTATTGATCTGACATGCAGACAGAATTGTATTGTTGGCATTGCTGAATGCAGCTCAGAATATGAGGAAGACTCTTACAAATTCATACACAGTCACCATTATTCACATGATCACAGTAATTAAATAAAAAATATATAATAACCATTTTACGTAACTTGCAAAATAATAACTATTACTTCCATAATAATATATATTTGTTTCCCTGTAGTAATGAGTATCAAAACACCAGAGATCTAAAACTAATCGTACATTTCATGTCGAGATTGAACTTGTGCAATCGCTGCAAGCTTTTCTCTGAAAGTGTTTGATGCTTTGATTTCACAGGTACCAGAATGTAGACCAAAAAGAAACCTTGAAAGAAACATTGAAATACCTAAGAATTACTAGTTCCTGAAAGACAAGCATGTGGTTGACTGCGTGATTTTACACATTTTACACAATTGTGTATGATAAGGAGCATTATCCAAACCTGTAAGAGACTATATAAGTTTTATATAAAAACTTTTTTTTTTAAAACTATATAAGTTTTTAGAATTTCATTCGATAATTAGAATTTTGTTCCTGCTCTGACAGTGATTGCAAATGCCATGATAGTGTTTCTCTCCCCCAGCCTTTGATGTGCTCCTTTATGCACTTGTCATTCCACAGGAATTTCCCCTTTTCAAGCCAGCAGAGGAAGTAGTGTAATACCTTCTCCATCAGACTAAACTCACAAGTCTTTGACACATTCTTCAGACCCAGCTCCTACCTACATTACACAGAAGATGTCTTACAGTCAAAATATACGATTTTACTCCCAAAGTTCAAACAAAATATCTATTTTTTGCATTCAAGATTGGCCATGCTTCTAAATCCAAAGATGCAATGCATTATGAAAGGGGTCTGTTTGCGGGAATCCGCAGCATGACCGAATGTTCAGAAACATTAGGAATCACATTTTAAACTTTGTTTTCACTAACAAATTTCATATTGCTTTTTCAAACACATTACTGTATTAAAGTGACATAATATCTTGATGAATTTACTAAGGGCCCATAAGGGCAGTCCAAAATGTGCGGATTTTCATAACTCGCAGGGGGTCTTAGAACGTAACCCCCGCCAGTTCCAGGGTATCGCTGTATTTATATACTAAATGTATATATCTAAATGTGAAAAAAGACCACTGTGCTACATTTTTAGAATGAACAACCTGAAAAGTCTAAGTAGGTTACTCTACAGCATGTTCTCTGGATAGATTCTGTGTATTCTGGATACATAATCTGTTTTCATAACTTGCATGACAAAAAATGGGGTCAACTGCAGAAATATATTTTGATGATCAAAATATTTTTAAATTGCAGCACCTGGAAAAAAATTTTATCAGCTGTGATGTTGCCATCCTTTATTGTCACCCTCTTGCTATTTTTAAAAAGCACATAGTGATCCTTATGAGCAGTGCATCTAACAGAAATCATTAATCTAACCTTCTTGCAACTAGTTAACTAATAATAGCAAATACACACCTGGGTCAGTCAAGAACGATCCTTTATTTAAATTTCAAATGAACATGAAATGAAAAAATGACAAAAAAAAAAAAAAAAAGCTAATAAAAGCCATGGAGCGAAAAAGTTAAGAAATGGATCATTTGTTTATTACTTGGCAAAAGTTGTACTAGAACAATTTGCTGTGTGTGGATGTAGAGAAATTCTAAATGATTGCTATCAAAATCCGATAAAGCTTTGAGCTCACATGGCATTATCGCTCTTAGATGGTTGATGTCAGTGCACAAGGGACTTAAGGAAATGGATTCCAGGCATATATCCAGGAATCCATCCATATTCTTTGGTCTTTAACTGCACCACATCCTAGTGTAATTATAGAATGTAGAATAAAATAGAATGCTAAATTAGAATAATAGTAATAGCAGGAGATTCACAAAGCTAACATAATTACAGTGCTAATTCTTGATTCTTTTTTGGATTTAAGGATTAAAATTATGACTACTAGTCAAACCAGCAGACACGTGCCAGCTGATTTGGGAATTGCAGGTGAAAGGGCTTAACATAATCTTAATATACTTCATTCTGTTAAAAATAAATTTAGATTGCTTTTTAAACAGCATAGACTTTTATCCATCACATAGCACAGCTATATGTTAGCAATGAATCAAAGAATGGCACATCAAACATTTTGAATAGTTTTCAAGTTACATTTAACATTAATTAACCAAGTTAATTTCCTTGGAAATGCTCAAAATGACAATTTCAACCTCTGTTCATTCAAGGTTCAAAGTGGGGAAAAATATTGACATCATGTTCGTCTTTTGTTGGTGACAAGCTGACCAGCTAACTTTGATGTTTATCTCACATTTTCTTCCTCAAAATGTAAACTATATAGTCAGTGTTATAGATTTAACAAGCATATATGAAAGCAACTTATATTCGAAAAGAGTTTAAACTGCTCCATAATCATCTCTTAGACACAGCTTCACCATATCAGTGATTGCTAATTTTCTTCATTAAATAGCAATTAATTAAATGTGACACCGTGGCATATTAGGATTAAGGCATTACCGTAAACGTGTGCTTTGCCGTTTTGAAAATTTGATTATCGAGATTATGCAAGCACAAGACAAATGGAAGTAATAATAATGTTACTCCATTCAGACAAAGAAAAAAAAGACAATAAATGTGGAGTGTATTTAAAACGGGCCTGCTTTTTGACATCTGACTCAGAACTTAAGTATCTCACAAACCCAAACTAGACCACCCAAATCTCGACATGATGAATAATATCTTCCATAGTTTACGCTCTGCGTAATGACTGGGAAGAAGGTTTGTGACACATCTGCGATAGGGTATATGAGCATGTTTCCATTGCTTCTAAAAAATACCTATAATGAATAAATTCCATCTTTTTTTTTTTGCAATTTGTGCCAAAAGACAAAAGACACATGTAGAGATTTCTTCCAGGGTGCTAGTATAAAAATGATAACCTGATGGAATCTAGACTGATAGAGATTGCTTGTGTGTGTGTGTGTGTGTGTGTGTGTGTGTGTGTGTGTGTGTGTGTGTGTGTGTGTGTGTGTGTGTGTGTGTGTGTGTGTGTGTGTGTGTGTGTGTGTGTGTGGCTTAGTGGGAGAGATGGCTCTTCCCCTTATGCCTGATGTGAAATTGATTGCTTAGCTCCTCATCAATGGGGATGATTCATCCTAGACTGCAGGCAGCTTCCATTCTCAAAATGCTCTACCAAGGGTGCCTGCTTTGCAAAAGTGTAATCCTTCTCCAAATGACTACGGTAATACACTTCCCATGTAATGCTTGGGAGTTAGGAATGCACACCAAGCCTTGTATATGTGAGTTCAACATGCACTCCAGGTACTGTAGCTAATCACCAACACTCTTGTCCAAAATGATTATAAAATGTTGATGGTATTGATACAGGAAGCTGCAGCTGAAACTCTGTTCTACTATTTGATTGCACTGGCAACAGGAATGGGTAAATGTTATCAGCAGGTGACCATTTTAGGTCACATTATCATGTCTCTTGATTGCAAATGGCATTTGTACACGGGGGATTATCAGCACCGGCTGGAGGTTTAAACCTGATTCCTTCTCTTTTGATTACACACAGTCAGGCCTTACACTCGCTGCATTTCCAGACGCCTATGACGTGCCTTTTAACGTTTAGATTTTACATGTTGGTTAAATATTAATTTGCTTTCCTTGTAAACATAAATTTTAAAGTTATGTGGACGAAGGCTTGCACACTGACTATACATTCTGTATGCATACTTTATAAATAATTTATTGCTGCAGGATCCTTTGCACTTATATAGTTGGCATAATGCATATGCTGTCATTTAATTTTTATGATATTCCTGATCATCAATTCGAGCGCTGGTATTGCAGGCAACAAAAAGCCAAGAAATAAACCAACCTATCTCTGTCACCTTCACAGCCAAATCAAGCAGAAACCTTTCTCAACTTATCGGTGCACCATCATGCCTATATTGTATAAGAGGATTTATATATCACGCACAGAGGTAGCAGAATCAGTCTCAAGAGTCATGCACATATCTCTGAACTGCAGGAGCTCAGGCATGTGGGGCACATCTTATCTAAACACAGTCACCGCACTCCTATTTCAAAACCCTCACGATAGGTCACTGTGACCTGTATTTTTGTTCCCTGAGTTTAAACCCTTCACCTTCCATTGTAAAGAAGCATATGTGTGTATGTCGTGCATATACATCGGAGTGCAAGACCACTCTCTGACTATTTTTAAAATATAGGTCTTGTGCTTATTTCTACAGTTGCAGTGGAACTATTTTTAAAAATATATATAAAAAAAAAACACAAGTAAAGCTACATGATCTAAATATTTAAACAAACAACAAAAAAAGAGCATTAGTGTGAGAACATACAGACACCTTTGAAATGCCAGTGAGAAATCCCCCGTGTTTATTTTCAGCACTTGTCACCTCAGCCCACACATTTAGAGTCAGCGCGCCCACATTCACACATCTCTCTCATTATGAAGCATTCATGATCCACCTACCTCTGATTCAACATCTACTGAGCGCAAACCACACTGGCTGACACCTATCAGCAATTAACATTTGAGGGTATGCATTGCTGTTCTAAGGTCAGCTAGTAATGAAATTAGGTCAGAGACAGTACTTATGTAGAAACACCATCGCTAAATTTACACGATGCAGTTATATTTATATAAAGCACTGAATGAGAGGCATTTATACAAATCCGAAGCAACCGGGGGAATGAAAGTGTGTGAGAGCGTAAACAAACCCAACATGAGTGAAATCAGCTGATATTATTTTTTAAGAGGGATCAGTTTCAGGTGTAGAGAAGTTAGGCTAACGTGTTTGCAGTAGTTATGCATTTAAAAGTGGGTTATATTGAGTAAGATTCCAGTTTTCGAGCCTTTTATTCATTAATTTAAGGAAAGCTATTAAACTTGTGTACACCTTCAAACACAGCAACAATACTAGAAATGTATATCTTGATTCATCAATACTTGGAGCATTTCCCAAACCACATTCTAAACTACTATATAGTAGGCTAGTATTATGTACAGTTATGATTTTTTCATTAAATTTGTGGTACCTGCACAATTGGAAAACATCTGCATTTCAGAGAAAGATGCAGCACTCCACAGGTTAGAAAATTTCTTCTGGGTGTGGCTTGTACTGTAAAGCAAAGACAAAATTCGATCAAAAAGGTTGTTAACCCAATTCTATATGTATAATAAAAATTTTTTTAAATTCTTAGAATAACCCTTCGATCATTTTCATGTGACATAATTATAAATAAATTGTGTATATACTATATGTTTGTTAAAGGCCCTCCACTACATGCATGCTCAAATACAACACAAACACACACACACACACACACACACACACACACACACACACACACACACACACACACACACACACACACACGTTCCCCACAATCCCCATACCAATATATACCTACAGTGTCTTGAAAAAATAGCCCAGGCTACAAAAGTGAAAAAAGTTTCAAAAATGTAAAAGTGACAATTGCATTAGTATTCACCCAAAATTTCAAAACAGCAGTGCTGGGAAAAGTATCAACCAGGAGTTGGTTTACAAAATTTTTACAAATTTGGGACAAATTAGACTCCATTCACCAAAAGTCAGTGAGGGAGAAGAAGGGTGTTAATAAGGAAAGCAACCAAGAGTTTAGGGAGTGTGAATATTTATACAAGTCCATTTCAGATTCAGGTTTTTTTGTAACACTACAAAGTGTGCAAAAGCCTAATGAGGGTGAAAACTTATGCAAGGCACTGCATGCTATGTGGGTTGGAAGAGAAACAAGCTCCCAGTCATCACAAGAAGAGATTAAAAGATTACTGTCTTTCACAGTCGCCGCAGAATGAACAGGTCGTATGTGGGTGTAGATGAACTGCTCAGAAAGCATGATTGCCCGCTAACATGCAAAGAGAATTGTCCTTATGCTGAGAGCTGTGGGGGGAAAAATCTATCTTTAAATCTATCACACAGAAACACACACTCACACACAGGTTTAGTGCAAGAGAGAGTGAGAGCGAGTGAGAGTGAGAGTGAGATAGAGAGCGAGAGGGAGAGAGAGAGAGAGAGAGAGAGAGAGAGAGAGAGAGAGAGAGAGAGAGAGAGAGAGAGAGAGAGAGGAAGTCCTGTGTTGACTCAATGCTAAATTGATTTGGGATCAGAGTGGCAATGTGGAGCAGATGAGTCAGAGTTTCCACTGTGACCCTCTTTCTCTCTGTCTGTGTCTCTCTCTCTCTTGCTTTCTTTTGGTAGCTGAGTTTACAGGTTGCAGTAGAGGTCCACAGTACACATCAGGGCTTATTTTTACACTTAAACACAGCAGCCATTCCAATATGCACGGGAATAGCACTGCAGGGTGTTGGTGTTCAGAATCTGACACTTCTGTCTACATTTTAGTGTGAGGCTTCAGGGCAGGGAGGCAATATAAAGTTAGCTGCATCCAACTTTTAATTAAAACCCAAAGGTTGTGATCCCATAAAGCTGTACTATATATCTGTAATATAAAAATGTTTATAATATGAATATATATAAATATACACATATTCATAGCTGTAATAATAGTTTGAGATGGCACAATGTTGAAACCTTGCATATCAGCAGATATCGTTTTCCACCCAATATGTTTTCCTTAAAAAAACTATGCTTTATATTTATTTTTAAATATTGAATCACTTCCAACATTCTTAGCTAAAAAAACCAAAATCTGTAGCTTTTATTAAAAAAACACAAGTTGCAAAAATATAAATAAATGAAAAAAGATCTATCCTTATATGAACTGTATAACCTTCATATAATTTACATATTTAGAAAAAACTTTGTAAAACCAATTCCAAATCTATTTGTTTGCTACAGGATCAAACCAATTTTATTCTTTTTCTGGTATCCGAAAATAACACTAACAAATAACAATAACTCTAGCAATCATGAGACCTGCAGAAGCACCAGTATTAACCTCATGGATCAAGTGTAAGTGTGGGGGCCAGAGATATACATTGTAGGCTTGCCATTAATAAAATGTATGCCACTGGGTTGCCATCTACTGTCTAGGAGGCAAAAATTACTGCAGACCCTTCCACTGAGAAGATAACTTGATAACTTGCACTGGACTTGCCTCTGGCCACTTGCCCTTTGGCAAAGCCAAGTACATTAAGACTGAATCTGTCTGTAACAAGGGATCCTGTGTACTGAGTAGCAATATTGGTCTGTGCATGGTCTATGTTCGTGTCTGTTAAGGTTTTGAACCAGCTGACTAAGACATTGTGATAAGGCTTTAGTTTTTGGGTCTGTAGGGATTTGAAGTGCACTTGTTTTGAGACTTGTCTTAAAGGGCATCCAGAAACTGAGAGGTTTCTGAGTGTGTGTTTATGCACACTGTGTCTTGGCCTAATTCTGCAACACATGCATTCATTGGAACGTTTCTTTTGGATTCGAATGATAATTCAGCATTCTGAGTATTGCACGCAGGACAATGCAGGACTGTTCAATGTATCTAGTATGGGTATGGTGAGCCCACGCCTTACTTCCATGCATTCTAAAGGGCTGTTTTACATTAAACACAAAACTGTGTTATAACAACATTGTAAAAAAAAACAAACAAAAAAAAACATGTTGCAATTATGTTCCCTAATTGCAGTCACTGTATACTGCTACACATAATGAACTGGTGTTGATGCTTCTAGCAGCTTGATTTACTGTACTGTCAGAGCCAGAGATGCCAATAGTACTAACAAGAAAATCCTTGATTGAATGGTGGAATTTTGTTAGGGATGTATGGGACAATGTGTTAAATACTATCTTTCCCATTCATGCCTTGTGAGTTTCCTCACCCATCTCGTCTCTGTCTCCAGACTACAACTACAAAACACTCCTATCCATGACTCTTAATTGAGGAGGCCTGGCTGTCTAGCACAAAGCAGGAGCTGTACAGAACTCCAGCTTAAGTATTTAGACTTCTGCCCAATCACAGTTTTACAGTCACTTTCTATATTGCTATTAGTGGCTTGCAAGGTGCTTGCAAAGTGTACACACAACCTAGCTGTGTACCAATCATTTCATTTAATTTTTTTCTGACCTCCGTCAATAAGCACATTTGCTCTTTTGGATCTTAACCACTGATGGATATGGTATTGTCAGGATTTGAACCTGCAGACTCACAATGATTGGTTTTAACACTATTGTGAAATTTTCTATTATATGGGGATCTTTTTTTGTTGTTCATTGTACACTGTATATTGTGAAGAAATCTTAGCATTAGTATTTTTTTTTTTTGCCATAATCACCAACTGCTAGTCAGTTGTACAGTGATTCATAACATATCTGTTTTTGTGCTGAGGTGTTTGTGTTCGACAATAACATTCTTGTATTAAAAATGCAAAAAGGCCCATTTCCGGATTACCGCTCACATGAGTGCCCATGAATAACATTTTTTGCAAAGCAAAACATGACATCAGGTTCAAGAGAATTGGACGTGCATCAGGTTAGAAAATGAATGTACTCATTATCACTTTCAATCAATGTTAGGTGAATTACAATGTGGAAATTCTTTCCCATTCTCACATTCTTCTGTGATGGTGTTCACATGTACAATTTAAAACATTTGCATCCTTCATAAAACAACCTCAAAATCCTTTTCTTGAAGCACTTCCAAACCACAAGAGAACATGATCAGGACAGGAATTTTAGTGGCCCCAAAATGGCCTGTGTTGCACAAAAACAACATGAAGCAGATGATGGTATATAGCCCAAGTTATTACAGACCTGACCACAGTACAGCATGCCAGCAGAAAAAGACCTCCAACACTGATCGGCACAGGCACATTTGTGGAGTCCCTCAACAGCCACTCGTTTCTTACTCATGCTGGAATAAATCACACAGGACAACTCATACTCCCTAAAGGAAAAAAAAGGGGAATATTCATCTCATTGCCTGCTGCTGAGATGAAAAAATTCAAAATGCTGGTGGTGACAAGCAATGTTTTTATGACTCATTACATCTAAAGTCTTTCATCATACTTAAACTTGTGGTCTTAACAATTGTCAAGCCAATAGTGAAAAAATGACTGCTTGGTTTTCATGAATTACTAGCTTTAGCAAGTATCTGCAACCCCGAAATACGCAATGGATTTAAGACTTCTATGCTTCACCCACTGGACCAACAGAATTTATCTATACAGTTTTTATCCCTCGCTTTGAACAAAATTCATAGTGCTGCACGTCGTTCTTCAAAATGACTTCAGGCTGAAATACAGCTGAAGTTCACACCTTGTCTTTTCCTAGTGTGCTGAAACTAATGTAAATGTATGTTTTTATACTGTTACAGACATTCACATCATCTCTCTTAAAAGTAGGGGGGAGGCAGCAAAGCCATTAAAAGGAAAAAATATTGCTTTGAGAGTTCCACTAATGCCAGGAGTAGGTTGCCACAACCAATCCTGTATGTCTCTTATTTGTCTCGTTTATCTAGACATGATGCAAGGCTTAGTTCAGAATGAGAAACCCAGTAATCGGCCAAGATGCAAGTGTCTGTGAGGTGGGGAAGGGGGTCGAGGGAGGAAAAAAAACACGAGAAAGCTTTACGTCCTCAACTGCTGGCAATAAATCTGGCATCTTTCCTCGGGCGTGCTCCAGTCATGTAAAAGCCATTTTAATCACCATCCTTCCTGTCACATTACTCACCCTTGACTGCTGTTCGGTAAATTACATTTGGACTAGAATTCCACCCTTCCACTCTGGACTGCTTAACGCATGAACAGGAATTGATCTGGGCTTTTGACGCTATGTCAGATTGATTCCTTCGACTTGCAGCCCAAGAAGTCTTGCAGTGGTGCAGAAAGAGGGGAGTCCAAGCACATTCCTTTCACCTAATTCAATTACACAGAACGGATTAAAGTGTGCATGTGATGTGCTCTGCCTTTACACGTGTCCTAGGAGAGTTCATGTCATCTCCAACAATTGATCATGGCTACATCAAGCATTGGCGCGATGGTTCTATTAACTTCTCTCAGGGTTAATGGGCAAAAGTCACATTCCAGTCCTCTCCAATGGAAACAAGCTACCAGTACTTCACTTCATCCTGCTTAAGTGATATTCTTCATTAGAGCACTAACGTCAGAGATAGCATTTTCTTTAGCTGATGTGCATGTACCATTTAATATTTTATACATCAGCTTACATATTGTTAAGCTATGACTAAACCAAATTTGTCATTTGCAGAATTGTTACATTAAAGGTCAGTAAATGCCCTTCGGTTTTTATTGACACTGAGCAGTGAGCAGAGCAGTGAGCACATGATTGATGATATTACTGGATGAAAATCATATAAAGTCTGGAAGGATAGTCTAGAATAAGATTCTTTATTCGGGCTAATGAAATCTAAATTTCTCTTAAATTAAAAGCCACATTGCCTGGAAATGATCATGAAAAACTTACCTTAGAAGAAAAGTAAATACAAAATAATCCCAATTTACTTTGGGTAGACTTGTGCAAAAAACTTTGTGAAAATAAGTCTAACTGTAACATATTTTGACTCTACTTTAACAAGAAATGTTTTCTTGTTTATATTTACTTTAAAATGTTGCTTTGGCAGTTTCCTGCAAATATCCTGTTGGTTAAGAAGGTAGTTTTAGAAACACAGTGGTGAATGGTGTTAGTCTTATAAAACATGTCTAAAACCTCTACTGCTACTTTACTGTGTGTTTTTAAAATAATAAATATAGCGCTTTGATCAAGATGTTGCATAGGCAACCAATGTAGGTGGCATAACCAAATTTTAAAATGTAAAATAAATGTGTCTGCAGAAGAGACATGCAAAAGAGAAACACAACATTATAATATGTACAGTATGTGACAAAAAAAATGTCAGTGTCGTTTTAGACTGGAAAACCTAAAAAGCTGAGACATGGCAAACATACATTTATAATAACTTCAAAGTTTCTTCTAAACTTCAAAATGTAATATATATATATATATATATATATATATATATATATATATATATATATATATATATATATATATATATATATATATATACAGTCTATATATACAGTCTATATATATATATATATATATATATATATATATATATATATATATATATATATATATATATACAGTCTATATATAGTAGGGGACTACATGAGATATAAAAAAAAAAAAAACAGGCTAGTTGAAAAGTGTAAATAGATCATCCAAAAAAGGACCCAAACATAAAGGTGACCTACCGTATTTTTCGGACTACAAGCCGCTACTTTTTTCCCACGTTTTGTACCCCACGGCTTAAACTAATTTATGAATTTTTCCTTGGTTTTTCCCGGTTTCACAAACTTCAAGCCAAAAAACTGAACCCCATTGCATTAGACCAATGAAATTTCCGAATGGAAACGAAAAAACGCACCTCACCTGTGTTCTGAGCTGCATGGCATCGGGAGAAAAAACTTCCATCGGGTGATTTTTAAACACACGACGATGCCAAAAGATAAACTCCCGAGAGAAATAGTTGTGAAAGGAAGGAGGAAGACAGTGAACAATGACTTTCTTGGTCAGCTACTGTTTAGATACAAGCCATTGTAACGCGTTGAGTCAGGGTAAAGGGAGAGCTCGCTTCTGGCAGGCTATTCCCAAAATACCGCTATACTGCTAAAGGAAGCGCAACATATTTCACCCGTTACACCGTGTGTAACGTGTCTTTCGTTAAAGCCTGTGTAAAGTACATAAGTGTAGACACGGCTTATAGACAGGTGCGGCTTATTTATGTTAAAAATATAAATATTTGTAAAATTCAGTGGGTGCGGCTTATATATGGGTGCGCTTTATAGTCCGGAAATTACAGTACAATAAAGACAAAGTTTGGACCATGGCCTGAATATGACCAAGCCATGACATGTTTTTTTATAGAGTCAGGGGTAAAAAAGCAAAATTGTGACCAGAGCTTAGAAACAAACTAAAAAAGCAGCGCATTTAACATTTCACTTCTTACATTCCAACCCCATATAATTGATTGGATTAAACTGTAAGTATTAAATTAAACTGTAGGTATGTGCGTTGGCTTCATGTATTAAAATAGTAGGTGTAGAAAGCTGTTAGAAATGATTTACTTATAAGGACGTATAACTATAGTACAGTATATTAAAGTGCTTACTATATATAAAAATATATGTCCCTTACGAGGGAAATATCAAGGTCCGTGACGTCGGAGTGACGTGGGGCCGCCTTCCCGTGGGCTCACCACCTGCAGGAGGGACCATAAGGGACGGTGCTGTGAGGATTGGGCAGCAGTCAAAGGCGGGGGCCTGCTTAGACTGCTGCCCCCGTGACCCGAATTACGGATAAGCGGGAGAAAATGAAATGAATATATATATATATATATATATATATATATATATATATATATATATATATATATATATATATATATATATATATATAAAAATTAATTATATGTAGGTTATAATTAAATTATATTTTTTATATGAAATAAAACATGATTATTAATAGGGTTAGCAAATCTCATGTATGGATATGCCTGCTGGGGTACACAGACTGAAAAAATAACATCAAATAACCTCTGATTAACATTTTTGTTCCAAAACATTTAAGGATGAAAAGAACCTGATACTAACACAGGGGCAGGCCCAAGCATGAGGTTTAATGCTGTGAGGCATGCACAAAGCTTTTATGAAGCAAAGGTAAATTTTGAGGTAGAGTTATATTATTCTAATTATCAGAGCTTAATCTAGGGTCAGAGTCATGGACCAAAACAGACACTCAAGCAGGTAGTGCACAGGATAGTAGCATAGACAGACAGAGGGTTCTGGGGCAATTCTCAAGCTAATGCAGTGTCAGCAAGATAACTGGGGTTCAGTGAAGCAGCCAGGAAAGATCAGAGAAGACCCCAGGCAAAGCAGACCAATTGATCAAGAATATCTAAAGCCACCAGGTCCAAGAAGCAAACTGGTAGGCAGATAGCCACCACTGTCTGAAGGTAAAAGCTATCCTGCGAAACATCATTTTGTTTCCAGTTTGGCAACATACATTTATATAGGTAGGTGGCACATGATCCTGTCCCAAATAGCACAATTATTCCTTATCAGTACTTTTTTCTGTGTGTTACCAGTAGGTCCAAAAAATCTGCAGAGTGTCCCATTTTCTCATTTTAGTTTAGTTTTTTTTTTTTTTTTTTACATACATACTGCACCGAATAGTAAAGCCCACATCAGAGAAAACCCTGACTGATATGATGTCATAGCAGAAGACTTTGTTGAGAGTAAAGAAACGAAGATGTGTCTACAGTAAAACTAGTGATGGCAAAAAAAGATATTTAAATAAAGCTATTTAAGTAAAATTTCATTTGTTAGCAACCAACAATGAAATAAACTCTGTTAAAATGGATTCAATATTTATTGCATATATGTATGTTTGATTAGAACCCACATCATCATTTTACATAGAACTGAGTTGCTTCAGAATAAAACATGCTTTGTCAGACTGAAAATATGAAAATATTTGTTAAAAATGTTTATGATTTCATATGTCATTAAAAACATCTTAAATTGTATCTGCCATCATACTGTAACCATCGAATCAAGCATTGAATGTAATTCTATTCAGAATGGTTCCATGAGGTAAGACTTTATATATTCATCAGTTTACAGACAGATGCCACATGCAAATAGGAATATGGTTAGCATACATTAGCATTTATTGGCATTGCAATCTAATGACTGAAATGTATAACATTAATAGTATGTTGTATAAAGCACAGAGGAACAATCTTTCCTCTGTAATTTTCATGTTAATGATTAGACTGCAGTCTAGCTCTCAAGCTGTTGCTTTGTTAAGAACGGAACGGAGACACGACACACTCCATGGTTACTTGGTAATAATCAGATCTCACTGTTGCTAAGAGTGGAGTTTCAGTGCACTCACCTCACCCACTCAGTACCTCATGTCTACTGCTGTAGGGCTATCTCAGTCTCAGTCTCAGTCTGTTTCTAACACACACATGCTCTAGTGTCATTTATTACTTGTTTTATTTGTAGGGCCAAGTCTATTTTATACAGTTATAAATATAATAAAAAATTATAGCAAGCAGATGCATTTTACAAGTTAAACACACTTATAATTCATCCTCTACTGTTTTTGCTAGAGGCTTTGATAGATTGTGAATTAACCTTTAATGGTAATGAATGTGTTAGCATCTATGCAAAGCCACAGATTAGCTTCATATTTCAGATCTCAGCTAGACAGATCTGAAGCAGCATGTGTCTGTTCACTGTGAATGAGCATAATCCCCCAGCACAACGCATAGCATTAATGTAATTAAACTCACATTGTGCCTGTTGCTCTGACTCAGACACTGTTTTCTTGCCTTGCTCGTGAAATACAAGAGAACAGAACAACTAGTCTGTCATTTAGGCATGAGTCATCAAGGGAGCGTCTCTCTCTCTCTCTCTCTCTCTCTCTCTTTCTCTCTCTCTCTCATATCTCTTTCTCATATAAACACACCCGGGCTGCTTCCTCACAGATGCAAAGCCAGCAAAACATGCATTTACTCATATATTTCAATACGCAACAGCCAAGTATACAGGAAGGCTTGTCACATCTCTCACTCTGTCTATCAGGTGAGCACTGAGAGAAATGCAGAAACAGCACAAATGAGCCAAGAGCAACCATTATTTTTAGTGGAAAAGAGCTCATTCATTGATTAATGAGAATGAGTACCTGCTGAGATTATGGTCTAAGATATTAACTAAACACTTGCTATTGTAATGATAAAGCAGCGGTATACAGGATTATGGTGTTCCTGTTCAGTACGTTACTGACAATCCACACAATGCTCTGTTGCAAGTTAAATATTCATTTGAAATGCAGGGTGTTTTTAAATGTCTGCTGAGTCCTGCTTTGCATCTCTGTGTTGTGGGTTTTGCATACAGGCTGCATTACTGTCACCTCACTGAATTGTATTATCATGATTATCTATAAGGGATAAATAGAGTAACAGTGTACTGGGTCACCTAAACTCAATGCACTTTGCAGAGGCGCTTTATTATCTCCTACTTATGTGCAGTAATGTCAACATTTTGCAAGGCAAAGACAAGTTCCTGGTGTCTAGGGAAGCCAAAGTCAGCATGTTCGTGTGCCTTTGTGCTCTAGTGCTTTGAGAAGCAATGACAGGGAATGAACATCAGAGCGGAAGAAAACACATATGTCATGACAGATTGTTGCCATGGAGTCATCATTGCCCTAAGATTAGTGGCAACTCTCCATCAGACAAGGAAGCAGTAGGCATTGCCAGGTCAAAGACTCCACAGTGCAGCAACCCTATGCTTATACCATATACAACACACACAGAAGGTTCAATATGTACATCCCATATGGTGATCAAGAAAGGGGATATTCTCTTCACGCTGTTCACATGCTGTGTAGTGGTTAAGATGATCACTTGAATACATTTTATTCTGATAATGCAAAAGGCAATGCAATCGCCGATGGTCCAGCAATCATATATATGGCACAAAAACACTTGGTTTATACTTAGAAAAGACCAGTAAAAACCGTACATGGTCAGGAAATTCTCAAAAGGAGTAGTTGACACAGAGAAAGGTATCATTATGAGTCACACTCACTTCAAGTTGTTGCTAAAGCAGCCAAGAGCCAGCTTCGAACAGACTTAAAAAGAAAAAAATGCTCTCTCCGAAGCTGCCGAGTTTGCAGTAAACACTCTCAGCTTGGGTCATTGATGTTTAATTAGCTTCGTAACATCTGTGATTCCATTTGGTTGCTAAATTGTACTCTGCCAATTTGAAAACCTCAGAGAGAAGTGTGTTTACTTGGTCTAAAGAAAATTCTGATGTGAGCCTAAGCCTGGTACCAGTAAGAATTTACATGGCATTTTAATGCTTCCTTCTGTACATTCTGTGCACACAACTGTAAGCATTTCTTGCCTGTAACCATGCACATGAGCACATAACTATTAAGCCCTGTAATTTTCCAAATGTATCCAATTACAAAAGATGATTATTTTAGCTCTTACACATAATAATCCCTATTCACCCAAATTCTCCACCATAGTTAAAGTACCTTAGGTATTAGAAATGTGGAGGAAACAGCTGTCTAGCATTCTTGATATCCTGAGGTCTGCTCAGTAGAGGAAAATATATGGCTGTACCAGACAGGTGACAGGATTTTATGCCTGTCACTCAAAAGTACCTGGGTGCCAATTAAATTACACTAAATGAAAAAAACAGTGCAATTGCAGACAGAACAATTTGAGGAATTCAGAACTGATGCGAGTTTAGGCAAGATTCCTGAAAAGGTTTTTGTTTTATGTTTCCATGTTAAGGCTGCAGATCACTGTGAGTCACTCTGTGGTGTTCAGATAAAAATTTTATTTGCAAAATGTTTCTTAACAGATTTCTAAAGCACCATCAATGCACTGAATTTAATTAAAATGCAGCAATGTCTTCTTTTAGAAGCACCCAGAAAGTGGCCTGATGGAAGCTGTCCAATTAATGGTGATCTTTGTTACTATAATACACAATATGCTTGAATGTAGGATCCCACCGAAGATGAGACTTGGTGTGGTTTTACGTAAAGAACATGTTCATTTAGATAGAGCTGTTAAAATCACGGTAAATGTAAAGATGACGATATTCTGGAAATGTAATGCAAAGGGCGATGTAAAAAATGCACTTACTGTAGTATACAATTATTGACAATTCATTCGCCAAATATATAACGGATATATGAGCACCCCTGAACAAATAATATAACTCTCAGCACATCACTTATTTTAACATAGAGTATTGTGTAATTCTTGAATAAGTGTATTAGATATTGCAGCATTGTTGAGGCCACCAGAATCTGTCAATGAAGCCGGGCAGAGTAGGATTAACAGAAGCTGTACATAGAAAGCAGTAATGAAATACTCCCAGTGAATAAAAGAGGAATGTTGAGTAAGAACAACTGAAAACACACAGCTCCCTGTTTTATTTGAAACATGAATGTGAAACTTGAACAATAGAGTGAGCATTGTGCATGTGTCAGCCTTTCTGATTGGTTATGTAAGACCGGAGGACTAAAAGGAAAGAACCCCAGAGGCCGGTATTTGCATTTCCTGTAATCAGAGTATCCGTTCACTAAAGAATGATGTAACTGGATGCCAGCCTTCTGTAAGGCAGGCCCTGGTGGAGCGCAAGCCTAAAATCATTCTGAGAACATCCTGTTTGTGCTATTTCCATAAGCTCTAGTTTTTTAATATTCAACAGCTTTCAGCTTATTAGTACAAATAAGGGAATCTGTATATTTATGGAGGTGCTTAGACAGAAGGTTAGAGTCATTTTTCAATATTTCATTTAGAAAGGAGACTTTTAACTGTGCACAGCGGATTGTCTTTCATTGCATCATCCTGTTTGGAGGACAGTAGCACAATGTCATCAAGATATGGTAAGCTGCCAAATTTCGGAACAAAAAGTAGGTTACATCATTTACCTGAAACAAACTTCAAAACCAACATTACCACACAACAAAACCATCTTTAACTGGCCCCACTATGCAAATCTGCCATTAAAAGGTACTTCCGAACCAGTACTAAACCTGATTTGACACGCTGCTATTTCAACATAACATATTAAAAATTGATTTGCATGACTGCATAAACCCCAGAACATCTTAAATACCAAACTGCCCACTCAGGTTGAAGGAGAATCGAAGACAAAGCTTTTTACCTTGGCTCATTAAATCTGTGAAATGGATGACAGCCATATATCCTGCCAGGAACATTCTCTGAACAGCAAGACAATGTGGTTCCTGTATGGCAGGGGCTCCTGTGCTCTGGAGGCCGCTCGTTTTGCCCTTGAGTTAACATCATAGGGATGCAGTGCCAAACCGCAGAATGAAGGACTTCTGGCAGCAAAGCAAAAGACAACTTATTTTGTTGGATAAACTTCAGCCCTTTCAACACACTGGGGAATCATGTCAAGGAAAGTGTGTGAGGATGAACATGCAGCTTTGACATATGCAAAATGCATAAATGAATGGTCCTCTGAGATCATACAAAAGTAAAAGCCAAGAAAAAGGTGAATGTGAATGTTGTGAATGTTACTCCAGACACCCCAGTTGTCCATAAAGAACTTCCTGAACTGTTTTTTTTTTTACATTTTTCTTGGATGCTAATTGAAAATGTTGGACAGTTAGAGATGAGAGTGTACTGTATTCCCCCCAGCCTTTCAATGCTGTACAATTAAATACATCTCAATTCATTTAGAAACGTTTACATAGCATGAGTCACATTCTGCTTTTCTGTCCTCCCTTTTTTCAGCCACTATCACCACTATACCCGCCTATAATTTAAACTGCGTGTTATTAGAATCTTCTGAAATGTTCATCCGGGTTTTTGTGAACAAATGTACGTATGTAAGAAATGTATAGAAAAAAATCCAAGATATTCATCTTATAAAATGCTTTTGTTACATGTGTTGGTAAAAATATAATAATATTTAGTGCACAGACTATATCAGTTTTACACTAATATTACCTGCTGTCACTTTGTATATACCACAAATTAGTCAAGCACTTGTTTTAAGCCAATTAACCATGATGTAAAATGTGCAAAAGCATTTTTCTGACATGGTGCAAATGGCTCTCAGCTGCATCAGGAAGAAGTGTGTTCCAACCAGCATGCATTTAAAATTAGCACCCACTGCCTGTGAAACATTACTCATAGAAGTGTACAGTGTCATGTACTATTATAATTATAATTATAATTATTTTAATTATAATAATAATAATAATTATTATTATTATTATTATTATCACCAAAAACTCTTGCTTAGCTCATATGTGTACTGGTGTCCAGACATCATCAGTAGTGAAAGACGAGTTCATGCTGAGCTAAATATACTCCTACAGAACTGACACTCATTATTTAAGTGGTGCTAGACGTATTTTAGTTAGTGTTAAGTTGTTTAATGAGACTAAAATGCCCTGCTTTATCTCTCAAGTGATGCCAGTGGCTATATCTCATGTATCTTTCCCCTTTTGTCTGCCAGGGATTCCAGTTTTAAGAGGCGATATAGGTCATCAGCAACGCAACGTGAAGAGCCAGCAGCTCAGTATGGCTCGGCATGAGTCGCTTCGACCGTGACCCATTTGCAAAGAACACAGTGTTCCCCTGTCCCGGCAGTTGCCATAGTAACGGTGAGGGGCGAGACGCAAGCTGTGGACATCGTTTATGCTGCCAAGCAGAGATGAAAGATGAAAGACAGAGGGAGGGAGGGAGGGAGGGAGGGAGGGAGAGAGTGTGTGTAAATGAGAGAGACCCCACTTCAGACAACACTGAATAAGAATGCTTCATTTTGGGATACAAAAGATGCAAAGATGCAACAGAGCTTAAAATGAAGTGTACACAAATGATTCAGAGTTAGTGTGTGTGAACTTGGTAAAATATGTCTCAAAGACACGTCATTCATAAAAATAAAACATTGCTTTCACTAACTATGCTTCTCACAAGACTGTGTAACAATTGATTGGAGCAAATAGTAAACATGTTTTTTCAGACAGACATTTAAAGCTGCACATATGAGTTTGGCTTGTTCAATAATTTGCATGACAGTCTTTCAGTAGGAATGGAGGACACAGAGCTATGCGCTTCCTCTAACTAATTTAGTAGAGCTGATATCACTGCCCAGTGTACAAGCAAAAACAGCAACTTCTCTATCCTGGGCACAAAATCATACTTTGTTCTGAGGTGTTACACACACACACACACACACACACACACACACACACACACACACACACACACACACACACACACACACAGACACACACATACAAAATTATGAAATAATGTCAGAACAAATATGGAATTATGTAGTAAACAAAAATGTGTTTTATAAACGGAATATGTTTTATAAATTATATTACTCTTAAAAGTAGCAACCGTTTGCTTGATGACTGCTTTGCAAACTCTTGGAAATCTCTCAGTCAGCTTCAGAGGAAGTTACCAGGGATGGTTTTTTTATCAAACCTGAAGGAGTTCCCCAAGAGTACTTGTTGGCTACTTTTGCAATGTAAATCATCCCAAACCATCTCAAATGGTTTTTAATGGTAACTGTGGAGGCCATGTCATCTGGTACAGTATTCTAGTACTCTTCTTTAAGAACAAATAACCTAGAGGTGTATATAGGGTTTGTCATGTTGGATAAAAGATATTGGCATGTTACTACAAAATGCTGTGGTAGCCATGCTGGTTAAGTGTGCCCTCAATTTTGACTAAACCTCCAATAGTGTCACCAGCAATGTAGCCCTAAACATTACACCTTCTTCTCCTAGCTACATAGTGGGAACCACACATTCAAGAACAGTACATTCACCCTCTGTACATCTAACAAAGACACTGGGGTTATCTCAAGTTTGGACTCATCGAACCAAACAACAATTTTTACTGATCTAATTGCAATTCCTTGTGTTTCTTGGCCCAAACAACTCTTATCTGCTTGTTGTTCTTGTGAAGTAATGGAGTCTTTGCCACAATTTGACAATGAAGGTCTGACTAAAGCAGTCTCCTCTGAATAGTGGATGTTAAAATATGTCTGCCACTTGAACTCTGAAAAGCATTTATGTAAATCTGTGGCTTCTGAGGCTGGTATTTCTAATAAACTTATCCTGTGCAGCAGAGGTAGCTTCTGGGCTTCCTCTTGGGACGGTCCTTATGAGAGCTTATTTCATCATAGAGTTTGATGGTTTTGGAGACTGCACTTGGGGGTACATTTAAAGCTCTTGAGATTTTTCGATATTGACTGACCTTCATTTCTTCAAGTAATGATGGACTCTCTTTTCTCTTTACCTAACTGAGTGTTTCTTGAAATATTATGGATTTGTACAGTGGTTGTGGTAGCACTAATAGGGCTATTGACTCTGTACTCACCCTTTTCTCTGCACAAATGAGATTCTACAAATGAGATTCTAAAGCACATTAAGAAGGGAAGAAATGTCACAAAAACCACTTTTTTTTAATTGAAAACCATTCAAGGTAACTACTTTGTGAATCTGATGAATGAATGCAATAGGTTTGCCAAGCTAAATGTAGCTACATTGAAATCTAAAACATATTCTGGGTTGTTTAAAACTTTTTTATTTACTACATAATTCCATATGTGTTCTTTCATAGTTTGTATGTATTTATTATACATTTACAGTGTTTAAAACAATCCAAAATAAAGAAAACCACTGAAGAAGAAGGTGTGTCCAAACATTTGACTGGTACTGTAAACTATCATCAATGGTTAAGACCGCAACTTTCATAACATAATGCAATTTCTTGCTTCATGTCTGCACTAGAAAATTTTGTCCTTCAAAGATGCATAGACTGAAACAGTTATGGCTGGTGGTTTTTAAATA
Organism: Silurus aristotelis; assembly: GCF_946808225.1. Lineage (NCBI taxonomy): Eukaryota > Metazoa > Chordata > Actinopteri > Siluriformes > Siluridae > Silurus > Silurus aristotelis. The sequence goes on from NC_139588.1 coordinate 12,891,776, forward strand.
GGGGAAGCACAGGTACTGTTACTGAAGTTTATCTGTTTGTCTGGTCTTATGTTTGATTCTTTTCCAAAATGAGGTCAACAAATTAGCATTGCCTGGCTAGTATTGGCATAAACTAGTAAGCTAGGATATCAATCATCATATTTGAAAGGAGTAAATCCAGGCAGAACCAGCATATAATGCACTACTCACTAAACAATAAACTGCAAGATAAAATTTTTTATGCAAAAAAAAATTTTTGCTCCCGTTAAAACACACTGTACTCAAATCTGCTATAGAAGGCAAGTGAAGCTTTGCATTAATGCACTTCTGTTACAGGTGAAGCTTTGGGCTTCAAATGAGTAATGAATAATATGTCACATTTCCACAATGTAGAAACCTCTAATTGCTGCATTTAAATTAAGTTTTAGAGGAAGCCGTGCTTCCATAGTGGTCTTAAAGCAATCACATTTAGACCAAAAGTTCTTGGATAGAAAATAATTATCTCAAAAGTAGTCTGTATTTTCAATTTAATACAAATTTCCTTTGGATACTGTAACAAAATGCCACAGATGTGCATCCTACTTTGAGGCATTGACTCATGTATAGCACTGTTTCATGCTTAAATCTCATTGGTTAGAAGGTGTTGATTCATTGTCCTTTAATATCACGAATTTGACATTAGTTCTATCACAGGATTATCTTAATATTAATGTGGGTGTTCTAATATGATTCCAGGTTTAGGGACAGATGCTCCACAAAATCTGAACTTATTATCGAATGAAATATGTGCATAATAATTGACAATGTGAAATTTATTTAGCGCATCACACACATGCGTCACATTTCATCACACACATTCGCTTATGATTATTTTAACAGCACTTCTGGTTAGGACTACACTTGAATCTTGAATGCAATCACTTTATATCTGAGCCACGATGAAGTGTTAAGTAGCTGATGCCATGTTCTCTGTTAGGGCTGGATGATTCTCAGGCTGAGAGTCTAGTCCCATCGGAATACAGATGAGCTCTAATGCAGCTGAAGTCCATGCTGAGGCATCATGTTTGGGCAAGATTAGAGGAGTGATTATGCACTGATAAAGGGTTGACTCAATTTGCTCCAAACAATGCCATCAAATATCGGCTCATTATTCCGTGGATAAAATTTGCTAAAGCGGAACTTACCAGGCTATTTGGAGCTAAGGTGTAAATCAGGCCTAAGGCAAAGAATGCATGAAGACATGTTCTTGTCAAGGACATGTTAGCATCCGGGTCATTGCATTTAATTATTCTTTTTTTCTTTTTTACTTTCAGTGAATAGATTTCAGAGATAGACCTAGTTTATGATGATACAAAGTTTGATTATGGTGATACAAAAAAACCAAAAAAACTGATGTTGAGAAAGTACAGTAGGAGGATCAAGCAATGTGCATCAGGGTGTAGGTCTCTAAATAGCAGGTAATAAACCGCCAGTATGCAATAGAATTGAAATAGCATATGATGTATGCTATAAATAATACATAGTGTTAAGACAGACATCTCTGTTTAGAACTGGCTTGCTTACAAGTCCTCTATACATTTTTGCAGAATGTTACTGAATGTTGCATGCACAGATACAACAAATCCCTCTTTTTCAGAATCGAAGATATCCATAGAAACATCAGAGGGTGATTCACCGCCGCACCCGTCCTTAGAGTCTCCTTGGGATGAGTCATCCCCATTAACAGTCGGTCCTCAAGGAATATCTGCGCAGCCGCAGATATATACTGCTGCATGTGCACGGGTGTGTGCTCACACACACACGCTAAATCTCTGGCGGGAATCCCCTTTCTGCATGCCATGCCTAGCATGCAGAGCCACAGAAGATGCCGAGAGCTGGAGAGAGATGGGTTTAGCTTTCCTGCCTGAGCACTATGAGTCATCCAACAAACCCAACGACACACACTTGGGTCTCTCTCTCTCTCTCTCTCTCTCTCTCTCTCTCTCTCTCTCTCTCTCTCTCTCTCTCTTTCGCACACACACAGAGAGATACCTGGTCACAATACAGAGCCATTAGCAGAATAAATATGATTACTACGCAGCATCAGATAAAATTCGATCTTTTGTTTTCTTCTCTCCAGGTGCTCAATCAAGTTGCATGGACAATGCTAGCTAGCAATTTTTCATTGTCTCTTTTTATTTATAATATTTTCTCTTTTGTGCAGCTTCATGGGTGCTATATTGTACTTACATGCATTTTAGTTTTAACCTAAAATCAGCTAAGCATATGCTATTTTCTTATTAGTTTTTTTACAGACTTCCTTCTAATACAGATTAAATGATATCTTCCACTACCAACAGTCTCCAGTATATTTCTGTACATCTAGAATGTTCAGGCCAGAGCCTTCTGTAATGCATTAAAATTGCTGATTATATTAACTTCTGCCTGACTGTCTTTCATTCCTCAATCAAATAAAAAAAGCATTTGCTTATAATTTTTACCACTTATCACTATAAAAATACTAAACTCACAGTCTTACATTATACACTTACTTTCTTATCCCCTACATTTTCACACAAGCCCACCCTTATTTTACATTCTGTGGTTGTCTTGTATTGGGGTTGTGGTAGGTTGTTTTGGCTGTTAAAAATTTTATTCTATCCAGTTTTACCTGCAACTAGCTGGATAGATTACATCATCTGTGCAGTCGGTGCCAGCCTTCGAGGATGTGGGACTGTCAGGAATGGACAGTTGATGTCTAGCCTGGATTTACAAAGAGCTGTCACAAATACTCGACACTGCTGACATTGAGATCATCTATGTTAATCCTTGCCAAACCTCAGGCAGAGCTAGTCCTCGATGCCAAGAGTATGGCATATAATTCATACTGGCTATTATATCATGGGGATTTGGTCTTTTGTTCATTTTGTTTGATAATGACTTGCTTTGATTGAGACTGATACATATTTACATATATCATCATCCATGTCTATAGCTACTGCAGTGGCACTGAGCTTGAATAATGGCTCACCATTGTGAGGTTCTTCTTCTTATAGTTTCTATTCCTCCATAAATAGTTACTGAAATATTGACTTTTTATACTTTATCTACTTTTTTACTAGGTAAAATAATAAGAATACTGCAGTGTTGTGCAATGTATAACATGGTGTGATTAGGACTTTCCTCTTATATCTTCAGAGCTCATGCTATAGTTTGTGTTTGTGTGTGTGTGTGTGTGTGTGTGTGTGTGTGTGTATGTGTGTGTGTTTATGTATGTTCCAGCAGCTCTGATGCTGTTTGGCAGTCCAACAGTGCCCCGTGTGCAGTGACTCATTCAGCTCTGTTGTTTGACAGAGTGACCCGCACTTTCACACTGAGAGAGACTGAGATGGAATAGATTCACGACAATGCAGGCATGTCACCATGGCAACCCGGCTCGACTGAGCTAAGGAGTCTCCCTAACGAGGGATACACAGTGTTCCCTCTGCAATAAAACACCAAACCATTGTGGTGATTAAGATGCTGCGAAAATAAAGAGTTGATACTGTGACATGGCTGCATGCTTTGTTTTGGAAAAGACTAAATGTGCAAACAGAGTTGACTTCTCCTGCTTTCTTTTCTTAAATAACTAACAAGCCATATTTTGCATTTTACAGAAAGAAATATCATCATCTAAGTACATGTGGTGATAAGGTGAGAAAGTTTTTACTGCCATAGAAATTGATTCAGCCTTAAAGTCCTTTTGAGTTATATGAATGTTGGATTAAATATCCAGGATTTATGACTGTTGCAGTGTTTTCCAAAACATTATAGCTTTCTGAGATTTTCCTAGCACATACCTTTAAGCTTTGAAGACCACTTTGGGCCAACATTAATGGTCCCAAAAAGGGAAGGCGATTGTTATCTTTGGCTTTTTAGGTTACTGTGCACATAGCTTTAGCCAGCTTCTGACTCATCGCAGATATTACAGTAGCATTTAGTTCTTCTATTTGTATAAAGTTTTGTAGACAAGGTGAGGGAGGCGAGATTGAGATGGTTTGGACATGTGCAGAGGAGGGACATGGGGAGAACAAGACACCTTCAGTTTCATAATCACCCCTTTGAAGTCAAGTCAAGTCAAGAAGCTTTTATTGTTATTTAAACCCTATATAGCTGATGCTGTACACAGTTAAATGAGGCAACGTTTCTCCAGAACCCTGGTGCTACATAAAACAACATAGAGATACATCACACAACATAGAGCTATATAACAGAACACAGAACTAAGGACTTAAGTTGTGCAAGGTAGCCTAGTGCAAACAGACAGTGTAGACAACACAAAAAAGTGTAGGACAGATACACAAAACACAAAATAGTGCCGCCAGTAAACCTACTGTATAATGTGTTATACAGTACAATGTACAGAAGAGAACTGTAAACAAGAGTGTACTTGTAAATATAAACACAAAATGTAAAATGCAAAACAGCATTTAAGTAGCATCAAGTAGATGTGCAAAACAGCATGTAAACAGTTATATAGCTATGATAAAATAATAATATAAAAAGGGTGGTGCTGAAGACATGGATGTGTGTGAATCGAAATGAGTATTGAGTATGTGTTGAGTTCAGATTTGTAACAGCTCAGTAACACACAGTTGAGTGAGTGTGTGCATGTGAGTTTCAGTTCCAGTTCAGTTCTGTGTGTTGAGGAGCCTAAATGCTTGAGGAAAGAAACTGTTAAACAGTCTGGATGTGAGGGCCTGAATGCTTCAGAACATCTTTCCTGATGGTAGAGGTGTGAAGCGTGTGTAAGGGGTGTGTGGGGTTGCAGTTGGCTTTGTGAATGCATTGTGTGTTATAAATTAACGTGATAGAGGGGAGAAAGACTCTAATGATCTTCTCGGCTGTCCTCACTATCCTCTGTAGGGTCTTCCGATCTGAGATGGTGCAGTTCCCAAACCAGGCAGTGATGCAGCTGCTCAGGATGCTCTCAATGGTCCCTCTGTAGAACATGGTCACGATGGGGGAGGGAGATGGGCTTTTCTCAGCGATCTCAGGAAGTAGAGACACTGCTGGGCTTTCTTGGTGATGGAGCTGGTGTTTAGGGACCAGGTGAACTTCTTGACGCCCATAATATTATAATATAATATAAGTTTACACAGAAAATGTTACATTGTCTAGTACCTGCATACAGCTAAACACAAACGCATGGGAAGCATATGAGATATTCAAACAACATCTCTTTACTATGCCACTGACATAATTACTTTGCTCCTTTTTGAAAATATTTAAGGATGGCTAAGAGATTATAGAAAGTATGCTGGTGATTATAGAAAGAATGCTCCAATTCAAAGCTTCTCAATTATGAAATCTAATTTAAAATATAGGTAGAACTGAATGGTAAGCAAAGCATGGTATACCTGGAGAATATCTAATTCAGTGTTTTTTTAAAACTATCTTTGGGCCACAGGCTCTAGTAAGCACTATAATCAGGTCAGGGTTAATGGTAGACACGCCAACTGTCCTGGGACTACAGGGTGCAGGGCTGCGATATACCCTAGATGGGATGCCAGCCTCTTGATGCGAACCGCACCAGAGTATGTGAAATGTCTGTCAGCCATCTTGGAAATGCTTCACGACAGCTATTTTAAGTCATACAAGTTCCGGCTTTTATCTATTCAAATGGGGAGAGACCCATATACCAGATTCAGAGTGACAAGATGATGTCACAGATATGAGATTTCTGTTGAAATCTAAAAGGAACAGGTTAGGTAAAAATCCAGCCACACATATTCACATGCAAAATAGTTTTGCATACATATCTTCCTAAAAAATAGAATAAAGCAGTCCATATCCACACATGCATCAACGTAAGAATCTTATAAACCAAGCATTTTCTACTAACATCTATAAAACCAAAGGAATATTTTTATTTATTTATTTATTTATTTTTACAAAGGGGTTGGGGCTTATGTAATATAGCTGCAATGTCCTATTTAAACCGATATACATTCATATACTCAGACAATTATTTACACCAAGATTACTTTAGTCAATTCAATTACCAGTATTTTTGTGGAAATGAGAAGAAACAGGATTACCAAGAGAAAACTCATACAGACTCAGGGACAACATGAGAAAATCCATTTAGAAAGTAATCAGAGGTCAGGATCAAACACCAGGTGTTTTGTGACTCTGGAGCTGTTAGACACTAATACTATCTGCTGTGCTGACCTGTTGTAAAATAAATCTTTGTGTTATAAAAGTTATTTTTGCAAAAATGGGTGAATCATTACTTAATCTCGAAAGGAATGATTTAAGCTGCTAGTTTGGTGATCTGATGAATGTAAATGAATTAAATGAGTAAAATAAACACCCCTTTGTTGGTATGGTAACTGCTTTTATGAAAAGTCAGTTTGTAGTTAGTGTAGTGTAGGTAGTGTTTTTGCTATTGTGTTACAATTATAATTATGTACGTTTGACTTAGAACCATTGGTCTAAATAATTTCTCATAAGAGGCAAAAGGACAGAGGGATTAACAAAGAGAAAGCAAGAGATAATCAAAATGGCATGTTATCAGCACTGCCTCTAGAAAGGCATGACAGCATTCCCGTATTTCAGATGGAAGTTCAATGACCTTGAATCATAAATACTGGCTCATGTGCAAAAACAAACAGAAGTATAAACCCTCATGACAAGGTGCATGCAGTGTCCTACAGGCAACTATGTGCTAGGAACTGCTTTTTCTCACAAGCTATTTTGTCAAGCACAAAACACCCTGTCAGCCTGAGCTTTAGTTTCCTGTGACCTCTTTTTAAGCTAAAGAGGAAGAACAGAAGAGTGGAAGGCCCTGGTTAATTCACACATTTGAAAAAATTGCGCAACATTCTGAGAGCTGACCCAACCTGTACATGACATATTCTTTAACCTTTGTAAAACATGTGCATCCTATGAGACACTTGTGCCATAGTGCCTCATAGGCCATGTCACGGAAAGTGCACTCAGTGTGTTTGTGTGACTGAGTAGCCTAAGGGGTAAACTATGAGGTCTAAAAAGTGCATTCAGTGTATGAGTGTGTACTGTACAGATTGCTGATCTTTGCATGCGTTTTATATGAATGTGGTTCTGGAAAGATCAGACCCAAACCACGGGATATTTTTGTGTGTGGGTCTGGGAGCTGTTGTAGGAAAGCAGCTGGACAGCCTCCAGCCACCTCCCTTTGTTAACCAGGCATGAAATTCCTGCGGCAGCCTGAAAAGAGACAGTGTATATGTTTGTGAGCGTGTGTACTGTAATTATGTGCGTGTGTGAAAAAAAGAAATGCACAGAAGTAAATTCCAAGTCCAATTACAATGCAGAGTGCATGTCACCACAAGAGCAAGGAAGCAAGAGGACCAGAATGATGCAATCTATGGAATGCCAAAAGACGGCAGGAGGAAGGGAACTGACAGAAGAGGAGGAGGGACTGCTGGGACTTCTTAAAGACTTTTGCATTCTTTGGGAATGTGCTGATGATGCCCTATTTTAATTATCTCAGTGAGAGGCTGCCTTGGTGTTGGGCACAGTAATGAGTGGGACAGCACTGTATATTCAATCTGCTTCCTTGATCCCATACACTTCGAAGTCAAATGATCTCTTATCTACAATGATACCTATAATGATCTCACACCTCCACTTCCGATACATTCTGTCTTTCAGCTGCATTCGTCTCCGGTTGGTGTCAGTATCATGCTGATCAATATATAGCCAAAATAAGATTTTCTGCGTGATTCATTGGTAAAAATGGGAAAACAGATGCTCCCAGGACAAATCCCCTCCCAGGACAAATCTCCCCCCTGAACAGGAAACACGAGACCCGACTCGTCTGGCCAATTTGTGAGCGATATCTATTTCAGGCTGCTGACAGGCATATCCACTGCAGCAGGTTTGTCGATGCTATACTTGTGCTCCATTCACAAAGACAGCATGACTCATGTCAAGGCAACCCATTCACTTTGGTAGACTATTCATATCTCTGCTCATTCAGACAACGACCTTCCCTCATCTTCAGCAGATAATGTGAAGAAAGAATGAGGAGAATAAAGATCATATGACGTTTGGGTAATTACTGAGAGCCGACCATAAACCGAAGTTAGAATCGCATTAGTCCCTAGAGTGTGTTAGGTAGGTTCTGGGAATGTTAAGTGTGCTATACTGTTACAGCGTTGCACGTATAGCAAGAACGGCTCAAGGAGACAACAGCACACCGAATGAGTCATAGGCATGGCTGAGGTCTGTTACTTCTCAATGTCAGCGATACGAGACTAATGCACATTATACTTCATGGTGAAATGCAGTGGCCTCTTTCAATGAGACAAGTACTATATATAGATGCATTGTGTTGTTTTGTTTTAAAACTTGCATCACTTTTAAAACATGTGCTTTTCAAATCCCCACACGGCTGCTTTTATTTCAGAAGATGCAGAAATTAAGTACAGTGTATTAAATTTCACATTTCTTAAATTTACTTGCATAATATTGCAAATGTGAGGTATTATTGCATATCTACTGAAAAATCCATGGTAGGCGACAAAGAGAATGGTGTTGTGAGAAGCAAAGCTGGGTTGCTATAGTGCACAGTGAGATGTCAGTGTCAGCGAGATGTACTGTGTTTACCTGCAGTAATGTGGTTCTGGCAGAAGCACAGTACACTAGCAGTGAAAAACTATGACAGACTGTGTCTGGGCTTCAGTCAAGACTTACTACATAACACAAACAGCTTTAAATCTCTCCTAACATATTACTCTGTACAGGAGCTAGTGTGCACCCAAGGACCTTTTTGTCAAAGCAAAACTACACACGTGCCTTACAGCACATAATACATGTATAATAAATAAATAGTTTGAGATTGTAAATAGTGTTTTTCCATTACATACCTTTCGCATAACAATGGTGACTCATTGTGGGTTAAGACTGTGGGGTTTCTAACATGATAGCATTTTGAAATAGGAATAATAAAATAATTTCACTGAAGTAGAACACTGGCTTGGACAGAGGCTTGATTGGAGCACTATTAAGAATGTGGTTAAATTTGAGGCCAGGCAGAGAACTGTTGTTTTGCATTGCAAGTCATCATAGTTTAAGGCTTGAACTGAATTCAAAACCATTTTGGTCATTTGAGGACAAAGTCTCCAAGTACACTGAATTTTTTTACCATTGTCTATGACTCACATTTAATGCTAATCTACAACTGCTTGTTTAGCTGCATTGCAGCATTTTATCAAAGCCTGGGATTCTTCTATTTTTTTTTTCCTGATATGAAAAATATGTCAGTAGTTCATATTGCTGGAATCTTGGCGAAACTGCATATTTTTTATAGACAGCTCTAAACCTTACATTCTGTAATATTTGACTCCTTCCTTAAACGTTGCATCATACTGGCCTCCAATCTATCACCTCATCTGGCATGTAGTTTTTAATAGTCCTCTGAGAAACAGCATTGTGGAGTACTCCGTACTTAATCAGCCACAACTTCCGCCATCCAAAAGCCTTCCCCCCTGAAAGCTGGCTTATTTTATTACCTCTGGATTCAGTCACACTTAAACACATGCTGTGACCCTAACATAGTTTATCATGAGACAACACCTCCAGCCAAATAGTAACATAATGAATGTGAGCAGACGGGGCTCCGTTGTTTTGAATAGGAGGACCGTTTCATTCGCTGGCTGGCTCGAAGGCGTGCAGGGTTACAGGCGTGCAGACTTGCAGACACCATGGCTGGGGTCCAGTGGTAAATGGAAAACCACAGCCTCCGGTCCACACAAGTGCAGAATGAGTCACAGGAAGGAGCCGTGCACTTGCAGAACTCATTAAGCGAAATGTAAGGCGTATGGATTTCCTATGTCAATACAAAGAGCCTGGCAAACTCAGTAGCCCCCCGGTGAATCCTGGAGTTGCACAGAGCATAAAAAAATGGCAAAGCGGCAACAATGGAAAGATCTAAGTTTGAGTTTGTTTTGCAAAATCAAACATAGCCTGTATTAATAATTAAAGAAAAGTTCAGGGTTTTTTTTTCATTTAAAAGATTGAAAGCAACATATAGATGGTGTCATATGTGTTCACATGTCATTTGTGTAAATCAATAGTGTTTTTAGATAATACATTTTTGTTGATCTTCTGTTGAGTTCATGTAAGACTAGCTTAATATTTACAACCATTCATCTCCACTGAACCTGTCTAGCTATTTAACTTTATCTGGATATTCATCTTTCTTTAACCAATATGTGTACAATATGTGTACAATGGCGACATCAAGTGGACATATTTCTAGAGCTGCGCTCACTGTTATTTTTGAGTCCTGTCTGTTAAGGAAAGTAAATATGACATCATCTTCCCATATTGGATTGTTCCTCCATTTGTTGTAGTTCTTTAGTCTATATGCTTAAATCTTGATGGTAAGATTTTAGGACTTAAAAAATGAATCGTAATCGCAGGTGTTAAAAGAAACTTTACAGAGAACAGAACCGAACTTCTTCTCCTTCTTTTTCTTTCGGCTGCTCCCATTAGGGGTCACCACAGCGGATCATCCGTCTCCATACCCCCTGTCCTCTACATCTGCTTCTTTCAAACCAACTACCTGCATGTCTTCCTTTACCACATCCATAAACCTCCTTCTTGGCCTTCCACTTTTTCTCCTTACTGGTGGCTCCATCCTCAGCATTCTCCTACCGATATACCCCATGTCGCTCCTCTGCACATGTCCAAACCATCTCAGTTGGGCCTCTCTTACTTTGTCCCCAAAACGTCCTACATGCGCTGTCCCTCTAATAAACTTGTTTCTAATCCTGTCCATCCTCGTCACTCCCAACGAAAATCTCAACATCTTCAGCTCTGCTACCTCCAGCTCCACCTCCTGCCTTTTATTTAATGCCACTGTCTCTAAACCACACAACATCTCAGGTCTCACCACAGTCCTGTAAAAATTTCCTTTCCCTCTTGCAGGTACTCTTCTATCACAAATCACTCCTGCCACTCTTCTCCACCAACTCCACCCTGCCTGCACTCTTTTCTTCACTAGAGAACAGAAGCAATGCTTCTTCTTCTTTCGGCTTCTACCTTTAGGGGTTGCCACAGCGGATCATCCGTCTCCATATCCCCCTGTCCTCTACAGCTGCCTCTTTCACCCCAACCACCTGCATTTCTTCCCTCACCACATCCATAAACCTCCTCCTTGGCCTTCCTCTTTTCCTCCCTCCCGGTGGCTCCATCCTCAGTATTTTCCTACCGATATACCCCTTGTCCCTCCTCTGCACATGTCCAAACCATTTAAATCTCGCCTCCCTCACCTTGTCTCCAAAACATTCTACATGCGCTGTCCCTCTAATAAACTTGTTTCTAATCCTGTTCATCCTCGTCACTCCCAACAAAAAATCTCAACATCTTCAGCATTGCTACCTCCAGCTCCACCTCCTGTCTTTTAGTTAATGCCACTGTCTCTAAACCGTACAACATTGCAGGTCTCACCACAGTCCTATAAATACAGAAGCAATGCTATATGGATAAAATATGTCTTACTAATGGTGTGGCTCCATGTGAAAACTCAGGGTGGAGTTTATTTTTACAGTACATGCTATCCCATTTTAAATGTAGGGAGATCTTTTCATAGTAGTTTTAGTGCCTATTCTTGTAAGCAATTAACCATGTTCTGAATCTCAAGTTTTCTCAAGCCTATGAAATGAACATTGCTATACAATCCAGTATATGCTGCAATTTATAGTACCATCACTGTTCACCCCAGATATTTTATTTTTAATATGCTGCTATTTAAAACCCTACAGGATATATTTCTACAGTGAAAGAATCAACGGCTGAGTAGTGAGATGCTGAACACTTTGAAAATTATTGTTATTATAGCACACTCTGAATGGGTTTTAATTCATTTAATATCAGTGTTCATTAAAATTTACTATTAAAAATTATTTATGAATTCATTTCATTGTGTGGAGCATATGCCAACCAACTTCCTGTTATCACTTTCTTTCTAGGTGCTATAAACAGTTTGTCATATTACTGAGAAACGTAAGGTCATAACAAAGTTCTCTGCCATAAAATCAGGAAACCGTTACAAAATGCATACAATGGAGACTCCTTCCATCAATGAAGAATAGAATAGAATAGAATAGAATAGAATAGCCTTTAATTGTCTCATATACATTACAGCACAGTAAAATTTTGTTCTTCGCATATCCCAGCTTGCTCAGAAGCTGGGGTCAGAGCGCAGGGTCAGCCATGATACGGCGCCCCTGGAGCACGGAGGGTTAAGTGCCTTGCTCAAGGGCCCAAGAGTGGCAGCTTAGCGATACCAGGGCTTGAACCCCCGACCTTCTGGTCAGTAACCCGGCACCTTAACCACTGGAGCTACCACTCGTTAAATAAACAGATACTTATAGGAAGGTTCAAGACCAATATTTATACATGCTATACCTAAGGTACAACTCTGTGCAACAATGACACTTAGAGACTTGTTCCAAATCCACAAAAGTGTTATCTTAGCTGTATGTTTCCAGTCATTGTTTTTCTGACAGGTAAACCTTTGCCACAGTCTTATGTCATGTAATCTCTAGAGCACATTTTCTTAAAGCACATCTCTATAAATGATGGCCTGTATTCTTACCTTAATTTTGGCCAGTTTTTCTCATCCCTGCTACTATGAACCATTTTAACTGTATTCCTCCCACAAATCTTCAACATATTTCACGAGTTACTTTAAAGAATCTTCGTCTCTTTTAGACTAGAGAATCTTTTCCCACTTGTTCAGGAATATGGCAGTCCTTTCAGTGCTTGTCATATTCCATATGCTCAGAACACCAGCTTATAAGAAATGTCCAAGTAGTACCAAACCCCATCTATTTCACAATGTTGTAGCGAATTGAGCTCCTGGGGACATTCAATGCTTTTGTAATGCTTTAATGGCCATGTAAACTCATGGCCAGATCTATGTCTTCATACAAATTAATTATGGAGGTCTATTAATTACGGCGCTACAATTTCCCCTCATATTATATCTATACTATACTATACTATACTATACTATACTATACTATACTATACTATACAATGCCATACTGTACTACACCATACAATACAATACAATACAATACCATGCCACACTATACTATACTATACTATACTATACTATACTATACTATACTATACTATACTGTACTACACCATACAATACAATACAATACCATGCCACACTATACTATACTATACTATACTATACTATACTATACTATACTATACTATACTATACTATACCATACTGTACTACACCATACAATACAATACAATACCATGCCACACTATACTATACTATACTATACTATACTATACTATACTATACTATACTATACTATACTATACTATACTATACTACACCATACAATACAATACAATACCATGCCACACTATACTATACTATACTTTAATATACTATACCATATTATACTATTCTATTCTATACTATACTATACTATATTATATTATACTATACTATACTATACCATATGTTACAACCCGCAGTATTTTGCGGGTTGTATTGTATTTGTATGCAGTGTGTAATTGTGTTCAGGTGCCATCCCAAGACTCTGGGCCCATTTAAGTGGTCCCCAGAGTGCCAGGCTGCCTTTAATGCGGTGAAACTTCTACTAACCAGCTCTCCCGTTCTTGCTGCTCCTGAGCGTAGCAAACCCTTCAAACTAGAGGTGGATGCTAGTGCCACCGGGGCTGGTGCGGTACTTATCCAAGAGGATGATCATGGGGTGGAGCACCCTGTGTGTTTCTTTTCTAATAAGTTTTCAAAACACCAACTTCACTACAGTACTATTGAGAAGGAGGCACTGGCCATGCTGTTGGCTTTACAGCATTTTGAAGTGTATCTCGGTGACAGTTCGGCTCCAGTTTATGTTTCCACAAATCACAATCTGTTAGTCTTCCTGCATCAAATGCGCAATACAAATCAGAGTTTGATGCGCGGGGCCCTGATTGTGCAAGGTTTTGATCTGGTCATCACCCATAAGAAAGGTGCGCTCAATATTGTTGCGGACGATCTTTCAAGTAGCTGAAAAGTATTACATTGTTTTTGTGGGTTTTTTGTTTTGTTTTGTTAAATTATGTGAACCAGTGTGGTGGGTTCACACTTGTGTGGGGGGTGTTACAACCCGCAGTATTTTGCGTTTGTATTGTATTTGTATGCTGTGTGTAATTGTGTGCAGGTGCCATCCCAAGACTCCGGTCCAGGTCTTCACTGCATTCCTATGAACTTAAGCCACACCCTCTTCCCTTCTGATGACATCACCATGAGGCGGCCTATAAAGTCCAGGGGACGCTGGGATTCGGGAGCTCGCGTAACCGATGCTCGCTTTGCTCGTTGTTCTGCCCGGTGTTGTGATTCCCTGTGACTGACCTATCCCTGTTCTGACTCCGAGTTTGCCTTGCCCCGTTTATGTACCTCACTGTCTTATAACGGTAAATATATGTACATACATATTTGTTGTTTTGTTCGCCGGTAGTAGGGGTGTGGCTGCCATTTTTGTGTTGGGTGTGTTTGTTCCCTGTGTTTTGGTAAGGGGGTTAGGGAAGTGGTTTGTATTTCTTTTGGGTTTTATTTGGTAGGCAGTTAGTGTTTGTCCAAAGTGTTTTTTTTTTTTTATTGTTTTGGCCTTGGTCCACCCTGAAGTCTGTCCCGGTGCTTAGTATTGTACATAATTCAATATACCTTCCGTTTACGATACCCCGGTGTTGGTGTTTTTATTCCTCATCACACTTTTACCAAATCCACTTTAATCCACTTTATATATATATATACCCCGTGCATTTAATCACGCTGTGCGCCCCAACACTAGACTGGGACGTAACAGAATATTATACAGATGTAACACATTATACTATTCTATACTACACCATATTATTTTATTCTCCACTCTACTCTATTCTATACTATACCATACCATATTATACTATTCTATACTATTGTACCATATTATACTATACAATACTTTACTATACCATATTATACAATACAGTATCATACTATACCATATGATATAATTCTATACTATACTATATCTTTCTTTCGGCTTCTCCCGTTAGGGGGCGCCACAGCGGATCCTCCGCATGTTTGATTTGGCACATGTTTTTATGCTGGATGCCCTTCCTAACGCAACCCTCCCCATTTATCCGGGCTTGGGACCGGCACTAAAAATGTGGCTGGGGTTGGTTCCCTGACCGGGGATCGAACCCGGGCCGCAGCGGTGAGAGCGCCGCATCCTAACCACTAGGGAACCTATTCTATACTATACTATACAATACAGTACTATACTATACCATATTATATTATTCTATACTATTCTATTCTATACTATACTATACCATATTATACTATACGATACTATATTAAATATGGCATTGTTTTTGGCTAATAAAACAGTAAAATAAATTACACTTGTGTATTCTGTTACTAGCATTAATGGTATTAATACAATCCTGGAAAATCCTACATCATTATTATTATTTTTTTTTAGAACAGCTTTTTATAATGATAAAAAAGACGAAAAGCGCAGAATGAATGGGGGCATAACTTGGACCCATGCGTTAGTGACTGAGTGATTCTGTAAAACTACACTTCCCATGTTCCGTTTCCAACATGGCGGACTGAGAGCTGGGTGCGATTTCTACAGGAAATACTTTCTCCCACGGCCGTGTGTTTGTAAAGGGCTGCCATTTTACCGAGCTTACGGTAAGACATTTGCAGTAACAGCTATACAAACTCTCCATTCAGTCCTTTTGCGCACCGACTTTAATAAACATGTCGAGCTCACTGAGATCAGTTTTGTGCAGCCAGACGCCTTGTTGTCATGTGTACACGTTATCTGATCCAGCCCCTTCCACACCTGAAGCTTGCTAAAGCTAAGCTAATATTTATCTGCTTCATATTTGGTTGGCGTTGGTTTTGTTATTTACGGCAAATAAGTGTGTAGCTAGCAAGCAGCACGAAATGTGCTATAGGTGCAAGGATTTATATGTGCCTGAACGGTTATTTCTTTACACAATCATTATTTGAATCGATCGAATATTTAAATAATTTTGTGTCTAAATTAGCCTAATGTATTAGCATGTGTGGCCTCAACCAACCTACTAAACTAATAGCAAGCCAGCTTGCTTTATATGTAGAGACAAGCTAAGTGACTATTAGAAATGATAAAAAAGCTGTATTCTTCAGAAAAAAATGATCAATGAGAGCAGGATATTTGTTACGTTAACCTGCTATTCAAGATATAACATTTAATATTTTCCAATAATGTATTAACTTTATGTATGAATGATGTATAATTTGACTTTGTCTATTTGACTGTAAGAGAGAACCGCACTGGAAAGTAAATGAATATATTTGTGTGTTTACCTGTCCCTGTTTCAGGAAAGGACAACTGAAGATCATGAAAGATCAAGTGGTTCAGCTTACATCCAGCTCATACTATGAGCATTTACTTGGGGCAATGTGGAAGTTAAGGGTAGCAGGAAATCTGTGTGACCTCTTGGTGCATGTGAATTTTAGGGGCGAACTCAAAGAATTTACAGCCCACCAAATAGTGCTCGCTGCATCCAGTGGCTATTTTAAGTCCATTCTCTTAGCAGATAAGCGAGTAGAAAAATTATTCTTAAACACCGTCTCACCCGAAGTCTTCAATACATTTTTAGAGTATGCATATTCTGGAAAAATGGAAGTTGAGGAGAGTCGCCTTGACCACGTATTAAACATGGCAAAGCTGTTCGACTGCCAAGACTTGGTGGAAGCTTGCAGTACCAAACTTCAGCATTGTAAATCTGAAAATGCCAGTATCTACAAAGGCAAATTACTGAAGGAAAGGTCCAAAAAGGCTGTAAAGAGAGCACTAGATAAGAAGAAAAAAGCACTGAGAGGGGTGAGCACTGAGAGGGGGGAGAAAATAGTGCTGCAGGACAGGAGGAGCAGCAGGTTAGCTGGCCGCAGAGTTGTTGTAGACTTCAACAAGAAGAAGCCAAACCACAAGGCGATAATTCCTCCAGAGGATTCTGAAGTCAGTTGCAGTCAAGACAAATCAGATGCAACTGAAAAAGCATCTCTGAAGGTTGGAGAAACGGAATCAAATGTTGTTACTGATCAGCTTTTACCCGAGAAGCAAGCTCTTACTGACAGTGGCTCGGAATCGCCAGACACTTTTATCCAAGTAGTGTCAGAAGAAGAGTTTCAAGAATCTGAGTTCATTCCAAACGCTGCAGTCGATGAAACGAACGCAGCTGAAAAGAAATCCAAGCCAGTTAGCTCAAAGTATAATTGTGACTCGTGTATCCGTTCATTTCGCTATGAGAAGAGCTATTTAAAACATGTTATGGTTAGTCATGGGATCCAGACTGACATGACTTATCGCTGCCGCATCTGCAAGCAGACCTTTGCCAACCGCTGCAACCTAAAGATTCATGAGCGCCATGTGCACAGTGACGAAAGACTATTTATTTGTGGCATGTGCGGTAAAGCCTTTAAACGCAAGAAGGATGTGACGAGGCACATGAGGCGGGTGCACGAGGGAGGGATAGAGCGGCACTTTTGCCCGATCTGTGGCAAATCTCTTAGTTCAAGAACGGCTCTTACCCTGCATGAGAGGACACACACTGGAGATAAACCGTACAGCTGTGACGAGTGTGGAGCCCGATTCTCCCAGAGCTCAGCACTTAAGACCCATCAGCGGTAATGAAGCTACTTAAAATTGCTTTGAATATGTTTTTTTCTCAAAACCCCACTTTTGTAATGCTTCAACGTCTTAGTTTATATACTTCAGGATCCACACTGGTGAGAAGCCTTTTGCCTGTGATATGTGTGAGGCCAGGTTCACCCAGAGCCACATGCTGGCTTACCATAAGCGATCCCACACAGGTGCTTGCATCAATGATTTGCACAGTCTCTAAAACAATACTATTTTAGAGGCAAGTTATTTATGCACACTGCTTTGTCTTTACAGGGGAGAAGCCCTATATGTGTGAAAACTGTGGGAAAAGCTTTGCCTCTAAAGAATACCTGAAACATCATGCAAGAATCCATTCCGGCTTAAAGCCATACAAGTGTGAAAAGTGCGGAAGAGCATTTGCACAGCGTAATTCTCTCCACCAGCATGTGAAAATTCATACAGGTATTCCTATAATAAAAAATAAAAAAATAAATCTACTCTGAACATTATCCACACTAGTTTTTATAATTAACATGTAGTCTTACATAGTCAAAAGTTCGACATGCAAGTCGGTGTTCACTTTGCTTCCCTATTTCCTACATTACACACATGTAACCCATCTCAGACAGTGCATTTGAAAGATTTGAATAGGCCATGCCTTTCTGATGTGCTCTGTTCAGGTGAGAGACCTTACCACTGTAAAGACTGCGATAAGCAGTTCACTCAACTCAATGCTCTTCAGAGGCATCAGAGGATCCACACGGGAGAGAAACCCTACATGTGCAGCATGTGCGGCCGAACGTTTACAGACAAATCTACTGTCCGCCGACACACTTTGGTAAGTCCTTTTCTTGTTTGCTTTTGAAAATCCATGTGGGTTCTTAAGACAAACTGGAAGAATGTTTTATGATCAAGTATATCACACAAATGTGTTAACCTTAACCCTAGATAAATTACACTCCAGTATATGTAATGGTTAAATGTTCCTGTATATCTTAGTTTGATATAATTTAAATACATATAATATATGCAACATACATA
The DNA here is from genome assembly GCF_946808225.1 of Silurus aristotelis. NCBI lineage: Eukaryota > Metazoa > Chordata > Actinopteri > Siluriformes > Siluridae > Silurus > Silurus aristotelis. The sequence goes on from NC_139588.1 coordinate 12,910,495, forward strand.
TTATATATAGTCATTTTGCCAGTATGAAGGGTGCCTGTATTAGCTTAATGGTTTGTTCATTTGATTTGTTTGTGATCTATTATTTTTTTTTTTTTATGTATATTTTGTGAAAAGACCCATGACAAAGATACACCTTGGAAGAATTACCTAGTTGTGCTGGAGGGTAATGTAGAGGAACGTGTAAAGAAGCCAAAAGGTTCATCTGTAAGGAAGGAGAAGGCAGCAGTAAATCCAGATGAACATCAGGCAGTGGAGGATCAGACTGACACTAAATCCCGGGAGACTGTGTCTGTGCCAGAGGAACCGGTGACCATCTCTGGAGATTGGAGTGACCCGGGCACCATCACTGTGGTCAGTCATGGAACACTGGGCAATCTGACTGTTATCCAGACAGAGATGCCACCTGGTACACAGCTGCAGCCCATCGTCACCGCAGACGGAGCCAATGTCATCTCATTGGAGGGTTCAGCTGTCGGCATACCCGTTGGTCTGCCCTTCTCCATTCCTATCTCTGTTGCGCATAACATCTCTGGCTCAGCCTCACTGACCAGGAAGGTCGCTCTCGGCGAACAGACTGCTGTTTCTGATGCCATCTCGGCTCCAGCAACCTCAGCAGCACCTATAGCCACGGTCACAGAAGGCATTCTCTCGCCAGTCGAAGTCACTTTGTCTACATCTAGTGAGTGTGTAACAGCACAGTCAGTGGGGAAGGAGGCTGAGGAACAGACCAGATTTACAGGAGGGAACAACTGAATATGTAGAGACACTGAAATTAGAGCTCTCTGCAAGGGGTTTTTGATGGGGCTTATCTGTACACTATCAATTAGGTCTCTGATGGGTCTTGATCTATTTCATGTAATTATAGTAATGTGTATTGTATAGAAGATTGTAAATGATCATTCCCAGAAGAAAGATTCCTTGTCCATTAATAGGCTGCTTTAACCCATTTCAATGGTACAATAAGAATGGCGATATCAAAACCAATCCCTCTGTGTTAGTATTGTGTCGTGCAGCTTAAAGATATCATACAAGATTATTAGACCAGCAGCTTTTTAAAATAAAATTTTAGGACAGGTGTTTGTTCCACCCCCCCCCCTATCACTTGCAGAAATTGATCAGTCATTTAAAAATGAAAGACATTCTGTCTGGTGTCTTTTGCCCATGACTTTACAAAGAATGCAACGCTTTAAAAACTACTGCCAGCTTACATTGGTGTATAATATTGGTGTTTTATTCCTGTACAGTCATAGATCCATTCTGCAAGTTAAGACATCAACAACTCTGTTAGAAAGAACCCAGATACGCATGTAGGTCACTTCTTCTGATGGCTTTTTTTTTTTTTTTTTTTGGAAAATTGTACATAGAGAGATACTGAACATCAAAAACACTAATACACAGTGACATGCGCTGCTAAATACTTTCAGTATGGAGAATGCACTAGCTGAAGTGCTGCATGAACTATTGTTTCACAAAAACGACACGGCGCGGCACTGACGAGCTACTGGGATTTCAAACTTTTTATAGTTTGAATATGCAAACAAAGTATGAGCAAAAAATTGGACTGGAAGACCCAACCCACTCACTGCAAATATGGATGACAGATTGTGAAAAAAATAAAAAGAATATAAATAACCCTAAATAAAAGGATTTATTAAAAGGTAAATTAAAGGATGAAGAAAGTTGAATGGTAAAATCATATACATATACAGTAACAGAAGCTCTTTCTAAAAGACATCAAAGACAGATAAATCAACCCCCAAAGAAAAAAATTACCGATATTCATATCCAAGAGATTTACATCTACCCATCATGCAGCACTAGCCCTCTAAACTCCAGCAGAGATCAAGTTCTCACATCCCTCTTTAATCCATGATGTTCCTTACATACTGAACTACCCATCCACAGTGGTGTGAAAACAGTGTTCCTTAGATGCAGCCATCCAAAAATTTAATTATATTAAAAATAAGATTTATAACTCAGTGCGTAAGTTTGTACATTCTCTATAAATGGTGCAGCAATAAATTGGACATACTGTAGTCAGAAAACCTGGACTTGGCAATTGCACAAGAATGAAATGAAACGCTTTGGGGAGGGGGTGGCATGCCTTAGATTGTTTCCCCATAACTTGTCATCTCACTTCAAATCCCCCTCTTCACCCTGAATGGTTTTCTTGATGCGCAAAAGCATAGTGGTCAGCCACTGGTCCAGACGTGAGATAGAGTCGAACTCCTTCACCTAAAAAAGGGAAGAGAAAACATACTTGCACACACGGGCTAATGCAAATCTGAAAATTGGACTAACATTAACATATAGTTGGTGCTCTCTACTAACAAAATTTCAAATATAGCACACACACAAAAAAAATAATTTTGGCTGATGACTTGATTTAACACCGCTACGATTTGTTTTACCTTAAACCATTATTATGCACACTGTTTAGGCATTCTAAATAACAGTCTACAAACCAAATGAGTTTCTTAATCTGCTTCTCTGTTGAGTAACTACAACTAAAAGTCTTCCTTTTGTTAAGTGCCCTAGAGCATAGAAGTATAAGTTGACTGTAAAAAAAGGACATATCCGATAGTATTCTGTGTCTGTCTAACACAAGTTCAGCTTGTATCTAAAAGTCGGTTTATTCAGACTGATTTGGAAGATGGGAAAAATTTCACCGCTTCTGTGAAAGCCTCTGAGTTCTGCTCCTCGTAGGCTTCCAGGAGTTTCTGTAAGTAAACGTTAATTTGAGATATGAGCAAAATGGTGTCCTTACAAAAAATAAAATAAAAACATTTTTAAACCCATGGCTACAGACCTTCAGAAGTTTGCACTCTCTTGAATCAGTGAATGCTGGGAACATTTCCTCGTACTTCTCAACAGCAAGCTATTGGTTTAAACAGAAAGACCTCAGTGCACACTAAATCACAAAGTCAAAAATATTTTTTTAAGCTTTCTGACTTTAAAAGGAAGACTGACCTTTGCATTCAGTTCATCTACAATAAAGTGACATAAAGAAGCTTTGAAGAAATACTCTTTGGCACTGTATTTCAGTAGGGGGTTGTCCATGGTGTTTGTTCCCACCTAAAGACAGTCAGGTAAAGTCACAGGAATTGTCATGCAACATTATTATTTATTACATGTCAGTATATCCCCTCAGTATTCATAAATGTGCTACCTGTTCATAGATCTCAATGGCCTTCTGATACTGTTCCAGCTGTGCGCTGTATGACGCAACCTTCAGGAGACACTTGTTTGCAGAACTACCATGGAAAAACAAAAAAATCAGTAACAAAAAAAAGCAAGAAACTGGTAATGTAATTATAGCCAGACATTAAAGACATGTTCTGCCTCCACATCCAACCTGTTCGACTCCTCGCCTTTGTAATAGTCTGCAGCTTGTTCATAATGAGCAATTGCCTAAAAGAAAACCGAATAAATGCATCCATTAAAGGTTCATAGTGTTATTATTTGGATTAAAAATTATTCCAAATTGTATTACATCACTTGAAAAAAAATTTTTTATAAACACATTTTACATATACAGTTCTATTAAATGTTTTCTACTTATTTGGTTCACTTTCTTTATCCATACTTTTTTGAGGGTTTTGCACAGCAGCTTTTAGCTAATATAACTAAAAACAATATATTCCCAAGTGACACATAAGAAAGATTTTAATCTCAATGACCCCAAAGCCATTTGAGGTTAAAAGCCCAAAAGATCAAAAGAAAGGGATGTAATTCCTCTCTCCCCTGTCCATCAGAGAGACACAAGGGTTAAGGCTTTTTGATTCTTCCCCAATTTTTCTAGGAAGACTTGTTCATCAGTGCTATAAAAGATTCCTCTCAACTGGATATGTTCTAGGCACAGTGCCATAACATTGTCTATACTCAATCTTAACTCATCCCATCTCCACAGTTTTTAGCTTTGAAATTGTGTCTTCAGAATGGAAGGATCCAACAGGCATCAGCAGCTCCAGTACCAACACAAAACCAGACACGTCTTTGCTAACTGATTGTTAGCAAAACAAATAAAACTGAAATAAACCATTTGTCCTTTACACTTGTATAAAATGTCCTACCTTCTCAATGTCCACCAGCTCTGACTCGTACACCTCAGCAATTGTGATATGGTGTTTGGCTGCAATAGTGAATCGCCCCTGAGGAGGAAAAGAAAACTCGACATGTCAGTGAACACTCTGCACCTTTAGAGTTATTGTCTCAGAAAAAAATTCAAAAAACACCTTTCCAAAGTGAACCCTACCATGGCTAATCATACACATTCATATAAACAGCTACAGGTGGTCATCATAAGCATACATTAGCATAAGTAAGTCTAACTGCACCTTACCATATCTGTGTAAATATCGATGGCTGCATTTAAGCAGTTGATAGCCTCTATCGAAGGCATTAAAGGGAAAAAAAGGGTTAAGTTTAGGGTTAGTTCACAATATTGGGGAGCCACACTATAACACACATGGCATACACAAAACCGAACAAAAGAAAAAATGTCTGCACAATTAAATTGTTGTGTGTCTTGCATTTACACTATTCACCCCCAGTTTTCTTTTATTTTTTTAATTATATTGTGTGCGTGCAATCTGGAACTAAAATACACTTATCTGGAGCCATATAAAGAATCCATATAAAATACTGGTTGGAAGGTCGAGGGTTCAAGCCCCGGTATCGCCAAGCTGCCACTCTTGAGCCCTTGAGCAAGGCCCTTAACCCTCTATGCTCCAGGGGACCCTTACGAGAAAAATAAATCAAGGACCAAGACGTCGGAGCGACGTGGGGCCGCCTCCCCGTGGGCTCACCACCTGCAGGAGGGACCGTAAGGGACCGGTGCTGAGAGGATTGGGCAGCAGTCGAAGGCGGGGACCTTGACAGCCCGATCCCTGGACACGGAGAAGTGTCTGGGGAATCTGCTTAGACTGCTGCCCCTGCGACCCGAAATATGGATAAGCGGGAGAAGTTGAATGAGATGAGAAAAAAATCTAATTTAAAAGGTTTCTGACTGCTTATGCAACACCTAAATGTGGTAGTAATTTCACAGTAAATAATGCAGATCCTGAACGCACATCTGCATATTCAGACCTTACTAATATTCTATAGATTTCTTTTCATTAGAAATTGGACAGCTGAACTGCAAAAATTTGGGGTTTAAACTGAATTTACACAGCTTTAAGCTGACGTATAATGGTAATTGAGATGTAGGACGACTCATCGTTCCTCACCCTGTGGATCAGCCTTCTTGAAAGCATTTCCGGCATCAACAAAGCTGGTGGCTGAATCGTGTTTGTTCTGGAGCTGCATGTGTAGTCTGGCTGCCTGGCAGAACGCATTTCCTGCAGCTGCAGATCAACATAGACATCATTAGGTGCAACGTCATGATGCTCCAAAAAAAAAAATGTTTCAAAACTTTTATATTGCTGAACATTACCCTGTGTGTTTGTCACATATAACCAATAATAATCCATAAACTGTGGACTACGTAAATTACCTACCCGTCCAGTTTTTTGCCATCTTGAACATGTTGGCTGCTCTGGCGTACATTTCACATGCCTCCTCTAATTTGTGATTCCCTCTGGAAATATAGCATCGAAATACAAATTAATTAAATAAATAAACTATTATTCAATGGCATTACACACTTTTACACAATAAAGATAAATAATCTGAGAACTGTATAATCTACATTTTTTGGAGATTACGTATTAATGTCAGATGCCTGATATGAGGCCTAGTTTGGAGTTGTAGACGCTTGAGAAATCTCAACCAGGGCAATTTTCAAGGCCATTGGAAGCTTAACTTATCAAACAGCTTTCCTCAATGTGCCTTTAAAATATGCTGTTTGTACCAGGGTCTATAAGAACGAAACATGTTTGTAGTTAGAGAACAGGGGCAGACTGGCCATCTGGCAGACAGGGCACATAGTTTTGGGGCAGATACATGCCGTAGTTTATGGCGCTGTGGACTTTAGTTGGTGTAATGTATTTGTAAAAGTCAGCGTAGGGTTTATTTTTTGTATTAAACCTGGTTTTTCCTTTTAGACCTCTTGTTATATTATTTTTATATGAGAGGAATGTGCTCAGTGTTTTAATTGCAGTCGGTTGTACAGTCTGTCCCTCGATACCACACAGATTTTATGTCTTCAGGAAGGGGGTTGGACAGTTTTTGATATCTAAGTAATTAAAAACGTACTAACATAACTTCCTAATAAATTTTATTTCCACAGTTCCCTTAGCAACCTAACAACACATTGTCATAAGGCCCAACACATCACTAAACTAATGTAACCGAGACGCTCATTTTGTTGTTCCTTTCTTAACAAAGCCAGTGACTGAATCGTGTTTGTTTTGGAGCTGTGTGTTTAGTCTGGCTGGTTTGTTTTGTGTCTCTGAGAGACTCATTCTTATCAATGTTCTTTGTGAAAATATATGCAATAACACGAGACCACATTCGGCTTCACTGGTTGTAGGCTGAAGCTCAGATTTCTTTTTTACTTTCTTTTATTGGTGGCTCTGGATTTTGCCTTGGATATGAGTAAATGTGCGGAATGTGTATGGTTGAAGCCCTGTCCTGTGTTTATTCCTCTGTCTCAGGTTTCTGACCCTCCAACACCATTTACTAGAGATGAATGAAAGGATTACTGAATTTTGTGTTCTTTACAGAAAATGTGAACAATATTCTGAAATGTTGAACATAACCTGATATTACAGTAATAGCCATGGTGTGGTTTCAAAGGGGTCACATTTTGAATTGGGGTCTGGACTTTATTAAACACAGCTGTATGTGTATTTGGAGACCCGAGCTGTAAAAAAAAAAAAAAGAAGCACACACACACACACACACACACACACACACACACACACACACACACACACACACAGGAAACCTAACAATGTGTTGGAAAGGATGTTGCTTGAAATATTTCATGCCAAAATAAACCCCGTGGACGTTTAAGCATGTATTGGTACAATTTGTCGCATTTTTTTCTAGGATTAATTAATTTGATTGACATTAGAATGACCCTCCCATGTTGAACCCACCCCCATAGCTCCCATGTTCACTAAACTCCACTGTCAGGATCTACACTGGTCTGTACAGTGTGTATAAAAAGACTGACAGGAGGTTCATCCACTCAAAGTCCTGAACGAAACATTAGTCTCCAAAATGGGGGTTTTCTCAGGGGATTCATTAATTCACGTCTGCTGATTTCACGTTTTTAACATTATTATATTTTTGGTTTGTTTGATCAGCAGCTTTTGCATATCTACCAGGTTATTTTCGTGTAAGGAAAATATCGCATCTTGCACCTTTAACGCCATAAGATCACACATCTAGTAGGTCTGTAGTCCCGGCGGTCAGCACGCACCGACTGCGCCAACACTGCGGAAACCGGAGACGGCGCGCGAGCGGAAAATAACGACGTTGTCGCTAAGCAACCGTCGGCAATAATGTCCGATTCGGTGGCGAAGCATGGAGATAAAGTTGGAGATGATCGTGCAGAAACCGCGCTGAGAACTAAACTCTCATTTGCGTCAATCTCGTTGGGACTGAAGCCAAAACCCTTCCAACTGGGCACCGTTTAACGCGTTACAAAGGGAAAACACGCGTCTGTGGGAGGTTTATACTGACTGTACCGTCAGGAGATGCCACTCACGTGCGCGCGCGCTCACACATACATACATAGGCGCGCACACGTATGCGCGTCGGTAAAACTAAATTATTAGCTTGCAGGCCGTTAAGCTTTGCTAGCTGTCACCGAAAACACTAGCCGAATCTAAAATATCAACACCTGACAACGAATTCATATTTTAAAAAAACCCTAAACCTTAAAAAGCACCATAAACACTGAACACGTATTAATCAGAGAAGCCTTATAACCGTGTTGTGCATTAGCAGGTATCCGCGCTGCATCTCCATCTTACCCGAACATTCCTCCTAAAAAAGAGCCGGAGGACTTCACTTTCTTATCGGCGTCAGCCATGAGCTGTACTGCTTCTTTCTCCTTGCCGGTATTATCCATTTTGTGTGACTAAATTAGCAGAATAATAACCGTAAAGCGTTAATATCTCTCTTTTCTTTACCCAACTGCTGCCCTCATGAACCTCTACAGTAGATGGGGATTACAGTTCATTTTCGAGTAGGCGTAAAAACCCTTTACTAAAAGACATCATGGGATTTGTAGTTCTGCAAACCATCAGTCGTTTTCCAATTGCTAGTGTTCCACGAAACAAAACGAACTACAACCCCCAGACACACACACACAATAACGTTACGTAATATTAGTGATAGTGCGTATGAAGAGCTTGTGTTTTATTTATTTAGCTTTTTCATGCACATGCTAGTTTAGTGCATGTTGTTTACGAACTGTAGTGTAGTTGTAATGGTGGAATGGGGTCATTCGAATTTGTTACAATATGTACCAGTGCATATGAAAATGTAGGGACATATTTCTCGAGGTAAAGAATGTATTCTTGTTTTTTCTCCCCACACCTCCTCTGTAGGTCTACTGTCTAATCCACTGCAATATGACCGTGGGTAATAAATAAATAAACAAAAAGCAAGAAAAACCAAACAAGCTACACTGGCGTCATTGCACAGCAGATGGCAATATAGATTTGTCATGACAACCAGGGCAGAGCTGCTGACTAGAACTAATCTCAAACAAAATCTCTCACAGTAATCATCCTTCCCAGAAAGGCAAACCTAACAAAAGCCCCCTGATGTTAGGGATTCATTCTGAGGAGAGAAAACAAACTGGAAAACAAGAGAGAACAATATGGTAGTTCCTGCAGATCACATACAAACTCACATAAAAGGAGCTTATCATGCTTCAGAAACGGTTTCATTTCCCCAGGAACTACAGCAAATAAACATAAACTGCTGGGTGGGTTTATTTATACAGGTCCAGTCCACAGTTTGGATACACCTTTTCCTTCATTTGTTTTTCATTGAACATTAATACTGAAGACATCCAAACTATGAAAGGAAATTAATTATGTAAAGAAAAACAAACAAATAAATAAATAAAAATGTTAAACAAACTAGAATTTTAGATTTTTTATTCTTCAAAGCTACCTTTTGCTTTGATAACAGCTTTGCACACTCTTGGCATTCTCTTAGCCTCATAAGATAATCACCTGGAATGGTTTTCCAACAATTTTGAGTTTCTAGAGGTATTGAGTGCTTGGTGGCTGCTTTTCCTTCACTCTACGGTCCAACTCATCCCAAACTAGATCAACTGGAGTTATAGCCGAAAAATGTGGAGGCCAGATCATCTGATGCAGCACTCCATCACACTTCTTCTTGGATAAATAGCTCTTACATAACCTAGAGGAGTGTTTGGCATCATTGTGTTGTTGGAAAACAAATTATGGTCTCCCAAAATGCAAACCAGATTTGATGGCATGTTGCTGTAAAACACTGTGGTTAAGTGTGCCCCCCAATTTTGGATAAATCAGCAAGTCTTTATATATTTGTATTTATATATTATTGTATTTAACACTTTGCATAATTCCAGACATGCTCTTTCCTAGTTGGAAGTCAGTATTAATGTTTTGTTAAAATTAAAATAAATACTGAAGGAGGAAGTGTGTCCATTTGACTGGTAGTGTATTAAACTTTGGAATTGTATTTAGTTAGTGTCTGTATGGCTCCTCACTGCAATTGGTAGTTCTGGTTCTAGTTAGTTTTCCTGCCATCATAACATTTTACAAGCGTTGTATATACATATATATTCACATATATTTTATAAAGTTTTTACTTTTTATTTATCTACCATTTTTATTTCTTTTTATGCATAAATGCGGAACAGCCGTAAAAAGCATTTCACTGCATGTATGTGAAGGTGAAATAAAATTTGATTTGATTTGTCTGTGACATCCTTGTGTATGAAAGATGGACTTTATGAATGAATGATCAATGAATGCAAAACACAATGTAAGACATTTCTGCAACTATTAACACAAAATCCACCACACAGTAATAACATTTAATAAATAACTTTATTTATGTTGTATCAGTGATTTCAAGGGGTCCCGATGCTCTGTGGAGCAGGTTTAAGACACCTGAAGCATGCCAAATTGCTTTGCAAAGTGGGACAATCATTAAGGCCCCTACTTGAAAAGAACACTTCCAACACAGAGACACAGACATGCTAAATTTTAGCAGAAAGAGATTTACAGCAGCAGTGTTCAGATCAAACTGCACTGCAGCCCAAAGATTACTTTCAGTCTATGGAACACAAACATTAGGCTGCTCATTTATATGTTTTGTGCATGAACAAGTTCAGCAGTTTTCAGGTTTTTATATTTTTACTTGAAATCTTCTAAATATCTTAGGTATGTTTCAAATGACTTTGATTAGTTAATAAAACAGCTGATAAGACCGTTTTAATTAGATACATTATACAGAATGATGATAATTTTACTTCGCCAGCTCCCTGCAAAAAAGGTCAACATAGAAATCATCCTTATGATCCGCATATTTGATTTGGCACAGCGTTTTTTCTTCTTCTCAAAACACTGGATTTCCTTCCTGACGCAACACTCACATTTATCTGGGCTTGAGACCAGCAGTGAGAGTGAACTGGCTTCAATGTAGCAATTGGAAGTAGTGTCCACTATATGAAATGTCTCACTCTGCAGTTTATAGTTTAAGTTTATGATGTTATAATACTCAGCCTAGTAAACAATGTTAAATATGTATAAAATACAGAGCGGATTGAAGAAGCTTACAACAATGGCAACAATTACTGTGATTTGGTATTACACTGAAGAAAAGAAAAACAAATTATATATATATACACACACACACACAAGGCAATGCTACTATAGTCCATACAAAAATGATGTACAATAAACTGAGTAAAAACATCAGAAATGCCAATGTGGACACTTAAAGTATAGTCTTTTCTTTAATTAAATTTTTATCTAGAGCTCAAGCATCTACCAGTATAATCAGTCATCATTTGGCGAAAACATTGCTTAGATTAAAGCACCCAGGGAGAAAGGTGTGCGAGTGATTTTTACTGTGCTATAAAAAGGCTGGAGAAATTTAAGACGAGCTGAGGCCTGAGTCTGACTCGCCGCTACCTGATCGAACCTCGCCGGAGCAACACACAGTTGAGCAGGAAATACTATACATGGAGCAGGGACAATTCTTCAGCGTCTTTTCAGGAATCACCTCCTTTATAGACACTTTCTCTTCTACTTTAAAGATGTTGGACTGCTCGATGTTATCCTCACAGATTCTAGAGGATAAAAAAACAACAACACTACAATCAAAAAAAGATTTTAACAATACAGTATTATCCAAAATGATGCAGGGTCATTATCCTCACGCCATGATCCTTTCTGATATAAATGCTCAGATATCATCATTTATATCATAAAACAAATATAGCAGTACTGGGTAAAGCAAACATCAGTGCTTAATTATTACATTGTGAACAGCTCAAGCCGGGCTGAAATAACGTAAAAAAAAAACCTCCCAATGCACATCTCCACAAGCTTTATGACCTGCAAACCATTTACAACCTTTCCAATCATAATGCCAAAAAGCAAGCATGTAGTGAAAAATTACAAATCAGTGCTGCCAACAACAATCCGGATCATCATAGGTCAGTAGTATAAAATATCTTGGAAACTGTTTTAGATCCTTAAAGCTGTACTTTTGATTGTAAATATAAATGTGATGATATAACTAGTCAGTGGTTTATAAGTAGAAGAGATTTACAGAGCACACCCAACATTATTATAAAACTAATTGAAGAATAATATCACAGATCAGTGAGATTTTTCATATGTTTGGTCAGAAGGTGCACATTGTTTTGCAGTATTTCAGGCTGCAACATGAACGATGGATGTATACGTCATTTAATGGGTTATTGATTTCATAGTAAAAGGCTTATGCAAGGGGTGTGCAAAAAAAGTTTTACCTAAACTATTAAAAATAAACAGATTTCTTTAATAGAAAGAGCTTGTGATTGTCTTCAAGAAAAAGCTTTCTGGTTTCTGTCATATGTCAAGCGGAACTATTTAAGAGAGAGTAAGAAAGTAATGATGCAATTCATAAATTAGCACTTCTCCTTTAAAAAAAAATCTATTTTCTCTCCCAGCAGACTGACTGTAACAAAGAGAGATAACTCGTCTTGCGGAAGGCCCACAATATTAAATCTAACAATATACTGTTAAAATGGGCATTAATAAACATTGTAATATTTGGTAAATCACTGTTGTATAAGCGGAATAACAGGTTCGACAGTCTGGTTACATCATTATTACTCACTTCGAGATGGTAACAGCACTTAGCTTTGTGCCATATACCATTATATACATATGGCAGACTTTTGACAGTAGGTCAAAAAAGGCAGCTTTAATTAATGCTGAAGGCAACTTTATATAAAATCTGTCAAGTAAAAAAATCTGTGTTGTGTTATGAGCTGCACTGAGATGTAATCAGTTGTAAAGCTTATGCTGGTACGTGGCTCAACTTCACATCAAGGTACGAGTGACCCAGGCACTACGCTTTGCATTGGTCAATTGGTCGAGGGGGTGGGGGGTTGGACATGGACATTGACAATGACATGGTCTCATGGACATTGTTAAGCGTTCAGCTTTAAGCGGTTTACTTCATGACACAGCTTATAGCTCTACAAAGCAAGTTTCTTTGCCATGCTGGATTTGGAGCAAAAGCAGCCATTCAGTCCTAACAAAATCTGAGGATAAAGAGATTAGTTACAACATGCACTGAACAGTTGGCCAAAACTGAAGCCCTTTATAAATGGGTGCAACTCTTTAGTATGTACTAAAAACTGTATAATTCTGAAAAAGAAAAGCACTGATTAAGTGGTCCAAATCAAATTGTTTTGAATATTTCTCAAAATGATGGAGGCAGTTGAACATGCAACACAACTTCTATAGAAGTTTGCTAAAGACCTAATTGAACAGCCTCAGACTAGACTGTTTCTAACACTTTTCTACTGCTTGTTTCCAACACTGCCTTAAACATCATTGCCAGAAAATGATACATCAAGGCAGCGGTGCTTGTAAATAAACTTTTTTTCCAGGCAACAACTGGGAAAACCAAAAATTAAACCAAATGCAACCAAGACAGTAGACATTACTGGCATCAGAGGCAGCTGAAACACTGACATTTGGCACCAAGCATTCAGAAATTCTGAAAGAAAAAGGAGAGATTAAGCACAGATGCTTAAAAAGGTTGAGAGAATAAGATGATTGAGAGAAAATGAGAAAAAGATGTGCAAGCAGCCTGCAGGTGTACTTGGACAAATTAGTAATAATCAAAATAGAAAATCGTAACATTGCATAGCGGAAAGAGGAATAGTTGAAAATGCTAAGTTGAAGCAATTTTTTATCAATTATAAAGATTATCTGTGTGTGACCTAATGATTGCACTGCCTCAGATACTGTTTCAGCAATTGTTACAAAAAACCTTTGTCAGCTGAAATCTCAAGTAACTACACCAACTGCAGATAATACTGTACTGTAAATAATAATGAGATACTGGTGTTCAGATGTAATGGAGATTGTGTAAGTGAGTTTGAACCCAGTGACAGCAAGAGAAACAGGCAATTTAAACAGAAAAAGCACACACTGGAAATCCTTTCATTACAACTGCAAAGCAGAATTCATCACTTGCAGAGTTGCTAGGAGAATTGCATGTAGAAATCTACTCAGCAAGCTATTGTTTTTAAACAATCATGACTACACAATGACACACAAACATGAGAAAAACAATCGGAAAACCTGTCATAAATGAGTCCATTGATGCCTTTCTCCCTGAGCATTTTCCTGTTCTCATGGACATTGTTGTCATCTCCCCAGCAAAAGACCACCAGGCCTTTAGACTGGGCCTCTGTAATGCAGTCCATGTTGCGCAACAGATCCTCGGTGTGAGCACTGATACCCTGTGAACAGGAACAAAAACAAGTTCCTTTTACACAAGCAAAAAAAAAAATAGAAATTTGAAAAAGGCCACATGACTGCTTTTTTTTTACTTCCAGTCACTTCCTGCAAGTAATGCATTTAGAAATATATTGTTTAGAAAATATTCACCTTTCATGATCTCTAAAATATATATTTTTTAAAAACTTTCTCAAACTTTTTTTCAGGGTTACATAGGGTTTTTTTTAGGACATTTATTGAACCTTTATGAAGGGGTCTCATGTGTCAGCACCAAAACAGAACCATGACAGAGTTATGCCTTTCTTTTTCTCAGACACGTGACAAGCTGTACTAAGATCTAGCATATCTTGCACATATTTCACAATAACAACTTCCATAACAACAATAGCAGGTTTTTTTGTTTATTTAGTCCAACTAACTAGTCTGTGCACATTCTTCAACACTCTAACCATGTAAGAAGAAATGCTTATTATGAGGTGTTTCTCTGCAGTTTCCTGGGTAAACAAAAACAACAACAATAACTGGTATGTTCAAATCTTGAACACATCTTGCACTTCTCTGTCCTGCCAACATGGGAAAATACGCAGCTCAAAACGTCACAGCCCTCTGATCAAATATCGGAACATCTAACGTGTTGCAATACCCATAGCAACATAGGCTGGGTGTCAGGTTGGACTTACCAGGATATTCTCACTCTGAGCAAAGCTCATGGCAATCTGCGTGGTCTGACAGCGTATATCCATCAGCTGAGGGTAGACCTCTGACACACCCTGAGTCAGGAAAAGGACGGGATATTTGTTCTGCTTTCTCCGCACCCTAAAACATAACGCACAAAATGCTTACTTGACACTGATTTATTTTTAGGAAGGCTACATCAAATATAATTTTTCATTATATACTAAAAGTTAACTCGGCTGTTAATATAACTTTACCTACAGTTAACAACCCCCTTTAGTACTTTCAGAAACCTAAAACCTATATGTGCAAAAGATTATTTGATCTATAATAATGTTCTTACATTGCACACACATCAGGATCAAAACAAGAGAAGACAATCCTTCTCTTTCCAGCATTCTGCAACACACAGGTGAGGATGATATCCAGGAATTGGTTCATGTTAAAATAACTGGACAGGTTTCCATCCCAGGTGCCATCCTAGTGGAAGAAATAACATCATCTCAAAGTGCAATGGAGGAGATCATACTATAGGCTGCATCACCTTTGAAGTCATATTAATACAATGTATAGATGTAAGTGCTAACCTTCATCTGGGATATCCACTTCAGCTCAATATTAAAGCCTACATTGTCTGGGACCGTGTGAAAGAGCTGCAGTGAAACATTAAATGTAGTTTAGAGTGTGAAAGAAAACAAAAAACTGAAAAAACATCTGATCACATTTAGGTGAATACCTGATGAAGTGAAGGAAATGGCTGATGTTCATCTATATACTCCTCCTCATCCTGTAGATCTAAATAAAAATGCTTGAATCAATCACATCTACTGGAGATTTCTCTTAAATAGCTGGCAGGAACCTATACCTATATATTCAAACGAGAAGTTCAATAGAGAATAACTCAGAAATACCTTTGTGATCATGCACCTTTAAAGCTGTAGAGTGGGCAAGCTGTGAGAAGCAGAAATGGGATTCAGTGTTCTATATCCCCAGTGTCAGATGCAGATATTTCCATGATGTATTTAAATAATTTTTAAACAGACAAAATTCAGAATATTTATGTCAATGAAATCTTGTTGCCAGTAAATATTTACTTTAAGTAGCTGAAGCTGGTCAAATGTCAGCTCTTTCACAGGAACTTCGACCAACACCATTGAATTCTTATCATTTTTCTGTGGAGGAAAACAATCAGTGGCTTAGTCCCAGTTTATAGCATTAGCTATTAAAGCAGTCAAATATAAAATATACTGATAAACATGGGTTAAAGGGCAGCTATCATTCTGTCGTTGTTAGTGAAAGCAATAAACAGCAGTAAATAGATTAGATTAGGGGTGTAACAATTCCAACAAGGCCAAGTTACTCACCTTCTTAGTGGAAATACAGCAGGTAAGATCATGGTACACGATTGGAACCAAGTCCTTAGACAGATGGACATCAAACTCCACATAGGCAGCACCCTATAATTGAAGGCATGATCATTTCAAGAGTTATATTACAAGTGAACAGCAATTAAATGAATATATGCAAGCAAAGCTTTTTTGGTAATGTTCCCTTACATGATTAGCAGCACTTAGAAATGAGGCAATTGTATTTTCCCTGATCTTGTGATGTCTGCCAAAAGAGGTTCAAATCAATTAGGAATATAATTTAACAAACAAAAACAGCATATTAGAAACTATTCCATCAGCAGTGTTGACGGCTAGGACACAAGTGTTAAGAAATACGTTTTAAAAAAGTGAAATACAGATAGAGAATCTATCTTTCCAATGAAATGTATAAGCTCATTCTGACACACATGTTGCTCAATCTCTAATATTAGATTTCAACTTTTAATATTAAGCTTGGGGTTAATGGAGAACATTTTCAACAAAGGACATTTGTTTCATAAAGACCCATTTGCCATGCACCACGTCCGCAGTATAATGAGCCATTATAAAGAAACTACAAGTCTGAAAAACAGTAGCTTACTTGGCAGCATGTGTGCTCCCTGCTCCTCTGTGGCCCACATCCAAAGCACTCCGTTTTCTCCAGTACTTAGTGTAGCACTGGCTCATGTCACACTTAAAACCTCGAATAGGCCGAATAACCAGGTAGTCCACTATAAATTACAGACATTTCCAACGTTAAAACCTTGCTTAGACTTTCATATGTAGCTACACCTAAACATGTAAGATTCCATTCATGTGCACTGACCATGCTTTCACATATTTACATATCAATATTTTAACACGTTGACATAAGCAAATGTGTGTGAAGGACACAACTATGGTAAATGATATTAATTTGCGTGTCAAAACATGCTATATAATGGGAAAACAAACCATAGGAAGTTGCAAACACAAAGAGGAAGGCAGTGTTTCTCAAGATTAATGGCAGACAACCAATAATACCGCTGTCAATGTCAGTGCTTGTGCCATCTTGTAGACCATCAAAACTAGTCCATTACAATTAGATTGTATAGCTGAGTCGAATGGTGACTTTACCCTCCCCTACTTTTCTTTTTACTAACGCCACTAAATCTGCATTGGATTTCTAACTAATGACAGCATTAATGATTGCTGTACAATACTAAATAAGAAAACACACTATTACTCTGTTGTTTTCCGGAGCTGAAGAACAGTGAACTCATTGTTTCTCTAAGCCCGTCCACACTGCGGCTTTCAGTTCTTGGCTGACAGACGTATAACTAGACGTAGTCTTCTTTTGTTGTTGCTCATCTGCCTAAAGTTCTGATGTGTTTTGCATTCTGAGACTTTTTAGCTCACCACAATAGTTCTAAATATTTATCAGGGTTTTCTCATCAACAAGGTGTGTAGTCTGCAGTCTGCAGTCTGCAGAAATGCCACTTACAGCATATTATTTCCATAACTACACAAAACTGTTGTGTGTGAAAATCACCAGAGACCAGCAGTTAGAAAAATGCCCAAACCAGCCTGTCTGACAAACATTCATGCCAAGGTCAAAATCAGTGAGCTCACATGCTCCCCATTCTGATGGCCTGATTTGCCTAAAGCTGGCCTGTATCTGCATGATTCTATGCATTGCTCTGCTCCTGGAAATGCTAACGAATATGATTTGAAAGCATACCTCTGACTTTTCCAATAGTCTGCCTGGAATTTCTGCCCATTATTGGGAGTGTAACCACTCCATTATCCTTGCCACTTTCCTGAAAGGTAGAAGATAAGAGGCAGGCGGTGCCGACCTGACCGGGGTGGACGTCACTCTGAACGACTTTTTCACTTAGGTCCTCCTTAAGGATAAACACAGGAAAAACTGAGTCACACAATGGCTCAGACACCACCACCACCGCTCATTGTTTCAAGTAAGTAGAGTCAATAAAAACTGTGGACATATGGGATTTGGAGTGGACATGGGGACAATCATCCTACAAAGTAGGAGTAGTTTTCTTTTTATACATTTCTTTTTATATGGATTATAACTAGATGGAGTGCCATAAATCAATAATACATACCTCAAAAAACTCAAACACAAGCTCAAGGTTGTCAGGTTCCATAGTGTGAATACTGTACTCAGTCCAAGTTGGTGCCTCCAGGGCATAGCCACACTCTGGTTGTGAGTGACGGGACTTATAGCCACAATCACTGATCATACTAATCTCTAGTGTGTTAGCCATCTTGTGCCAGCATGAAGGGCTCTCGTCATCCTCCTCCTCTTCAGTTCCCTCCACCATCAATTTCAGTCTAGTGTAGAGAAGACATTTAAAATTCTACACTTCCAAAAAAAAAGAAACGATAAAACATACCAAAACTCTGTGAATGAACAGTACCTAAAGCGAGATGTCTTGTATTTTTTCTTGGTAATGGACACTGGCGGCTTAACAGAGTGATGGAGACGTAGGCGGATCTCTGTCTGACATGTCAACCAGCCAGAGTCCACGTATTCAGCACCATCTGTAAGGCAATACCTTAATTTTGCACCAAAGTCGAAACAACCTCACAAAGTCATTCCACTTCTTCTTCTTCTTGTTTCAGCTTCTCCCATTTGTGGTCACCACAGCAGATCATCCGTCTCCATACCCCCTGTCCTCTACATCTGCCTCTTTCAAACCAACTACCTGCATGTCTTCCCTCACCACATCTATAAACCTCCTTCTTGGCCTTCCTCTTTTCCACCTTCCTGGTGGCTCCATTCTCAGAATTCTCCTACCAATATATCCCATGTCCCTCCTCTGTACATGTCCAAACCATCTCAATCTCGCCTCCCTCACCTTGTCTCCAAAACATCCTACATGCGCTGTCCCACTAATAAACTTGTTTCTAACCCTGTCCATCCTGTTCGTCACACCCTACGAAAATCTCAACAACTTCAGCTCTGCTACCTCCAGCTCCACCTCCTGTCTTTTACTCAATGCCACCGTCTCTAAACCACAACATCGCAGGTCTCACCACAGTCCTATAAACTTTCCCTTTCACTGGCAGATCTTCTATCACAAATCACTCCTGCTATCACTCTTCAACACCCACTCCATCCTGCCTTCACTTCTCTAACACTCTTCATTACTTTTCATGCACTGTTGACCCCAGGTACCTAAACTCCTCCACCTGTTCTCCCTGCAACTGCACCACCCCACTGCCCTCCCTCTCACTCACACACATGTACTCTGTCTTACTACTACTGACTTTCATTCCTCTTCTCTTCAGCACCACCTCTCCAGGCTCTATTAAACCTGCACCCTACTCTCACCACAAATCACAATATCCGCAAACATCATAGTCCACAGAGACTCCTGTCTGACCTCGTTGGTCAACCTGTAAATCCGCACTGCAAACAGGAAAGGGCTCAGAGCCGATCCTTGATGCAGTCCAACCTTCACCATGATCCAGTCTGTCGTTCCTACTGCACACTTTAATGTCACTGTCTACTACACTGTCCTCATACATGTCCTGCACCACCCTCACATACTTCTGACACGCCTGACTTCCACAAACAATACCACAACTCCTCTCTTGGCACTGTGTCCTACGCTTTCTCTAAATCCACAAACACACAATGCAACTCCTTCTAACCTTCTCTATACTCACAAAGTCATTCCACTTATGGTATTAAAATGACATGACTTACTACAGAATCCAAACTGGCCGTCGTCAATTTCATGGTCCGATTCTGTAAGACAAAACTATTATTAGTATCATTTTCATGTTTCAATGGCACATCTACAAAAAGAGGCGTTTCCAGGGCAGAGCAACACTACAATTTGAAGACATTTCCATTATAAAGATGATAAATTGTAGCGACGATGTATTTAGCTTTCGATTTTAATATAAAAATAAAGTTGTAGAACTAAATGCCAATCAAATCTGTAAACTTACAAAGCAAACCTTGAATGATCTGCACTAGAAAGGCCTCCATATATTTGTAGATAACCATTTAATACAAGCATCACACATGTAATTTAATCTTACTAAGTGTTTATGATGTAAATAAATGACATGATACTTAAATACAATTAAAATTAATCAAAGTTAAATGATCTTCCTGTGCAAAAATAATTATCCTAAAGGCTAAAAAAAAAAAAAAAGAAAAAAAAAAAAAAAAAAAGGGAAAGTACATTGTGCGGATAGTTAGCTCTTACGGCAACAGAACGCCTCATGGCAAAACAATAAAATAAAAAAAAAGCCTTAGAAACTATTCCAGTACGATGTGAGCCTTCCATAGAATATTTTGCAAAAAAAAAGAAGACTTATTTAATCAGTACTAACTTGCTACAAATTAAACATTACTGAAAATGTTCAAGTAAAAATGCCTAAATAAATTGATACGTAGCAAATAAAGAGGGGTTGACAAGTGACAAAGCCGTTAGTTTTGTGTAGAAAAAGAAATGTGCTGTGATCAGTAACTTGAGTACTATGATAGGGGCCCTGCAAATCATCGAAACACTTTTGTTTTGAAACCAAGCCGTGCACTATTCTGAATTTATATACCTGAGAAACTCAATGACCGAGGCTGCTGATGGGTCTCCCAATTATTGACTATGACTTGACATGGACCACCTGCATTCTGTAATTCCAATGTTCAAAATGGTGTTAAGATTGTTTGGGGGGGGGGGGGGGGGGGGGAATTGCAACCGATGCAGACTTTGGTCTCAAGCAAAGTCACACTCTAAAACAAGTAATTTGAGCTGGTATAGTCACCACTGTCTCAGCCAGTCAGTCACAGTTGGTTCACATCTGAAAAGTGGATTAGTCAAAAGAAATACATTGTGCATTACAAGGCTACACAACTACTTTGACATCCCCCCCCCCCCCCCCCCGATTTCTGCCTTACTGAAGAAATCGACACACATTTATACTTACCCGTGTGAAAATTTAAAAACTGCTCTGACTGCAACAATGGGATAATTATCCAAATAATACTAATATTTGAAGCTACAGGGTTTCTTGATTAAATCATATAAACAATAGCGTTATGGAATCAAGGGAGTAATGCACACTGTCATTTTATTCTTGAGCTTCTGTAGTTGCCATGGGAATCCTATATCAACTTACAGTTTTTCAGAGCGTTCAAATTAGATTTGGTTGAATATTGTACACACAAGCATTAAACAACAGCTCAGACAAAGAATGCACAACTAATCATATCTTAAAGATATATGGCTGATTTTCTGCCCCAAAATGTCCAGTACGACTTGAGATAGAGCCATCATACTAAAGAAAGAGGAATCTCCCTTTTAGCTGTATTGAGATAGAGAAAATCTATAACTCTAAAACAAAGGCTTGTGTTTTATTTCTGTGTACTGCACTGTGTAAAGTTTTTACTTTCATAACATTTCTGTGATATTTTGAAAAAAAACTGCAAACATTATTAATGTTACTGTTTGCATTTAAAATCACATGCCATCAAGTAGCGTAGTATTAGTATGTCAAGACACCAAGTGTCTACTAGCTAAAGGTGCATTATTTGCCCGTCACAGCCTTCGGTTTATTCTACCCAGTAGAGAATCATGCAGCATAATTTATCATGAAATTCTTCTACAATTACAAGTAGCTTGAAATATAATCTGTTTGCTAAAGAGGGTGAAATTCCTAATTTCTACATCCTGGTGCATCAACATTGTCTACACAGTCACCACAAACTGTCTCTTAGACAAAACATTTTATGTAAGCAGTTGGAACTATACTATCAGTTCTTCACTGTGAAATGGGGATAAAAACATAAATATCTTAGAGCCTGCATTGTTCATTAATAGAAACGCCCAATTAATCATGCATTATTATTACCGTAATTTCCGGACTATAAAGCGCATATATAAGCCGCACCCACTGAATTTGACAAATATTTTTATTTATTTTTTATCATAAATAAGCCACACCTGTCTATAAGCCGCAGGTGTCTACACTGAAAATAATGACCTTTACAGAGGCTTTAACGAAAGGCGCTAAATGCAATATGTTGCGCTTCTGTTAGGAGCAGAGTGGTATTTTGGGAATCGCCTGCCACTGCATTCTACCGGTATTACTGCGTGTGTGGAGAGCGAGGAATATGTCCTTTTTATTTTCTGATGCCCATTTCTAAGTTTCTCTTACTAACCCATAACGTTGTTGCCAAGAAAAATGAAAGTTTTGGAAACCTGTCTGTGCTTATATGATTTCTGTTGCAACTGGAGTTAGCGAGCTCTCCCTTTGACCCAGACTCAACGCGTTACAACGGCTTGTATCTAAACAGTAGCCTACCAAGTAAGTCATTGTTCGCTGTCTTCCTCCTTCCTTTCACAACTACAGTGGTACCTTGACCTACGAGTGCTTTAATGTACGAGTTTTCCGAGGTACGAGTAGTCATTCGGTCGATTTTTTTGCTTTGTTACGCGAGCAAAAAATTGAGGTACGAGCTCGAGATGCCGCTGCTAGATGGCGAAGCGAAGTCAGAAAGCGAAGATTGTGACAAAAATGAAGATAAGCAAAGAATTTTAAAGATTAGGGATACGTAGTGTACAGGAGTGATAGTAAAAAAATAGTTTTCCCTCCTCTACTTATCGCCTCTATCCCCCCTCCACACATACACACACACACCCCATCGGCGTTTTCGTTAACTCAAGTCGTCTCATCTCCAAGGAAAATACACTGAATAAAACCTTATATCATCTTTACATACTCTTTCTATTATGTTTTTATACAAGATTTTTTATTAGAAATGTATTTTCCACTTTAATAACATGAAACATAAAAACGGTGTGTCATTTTGAGGGTTGGAACGGATTAATGCCATTTTAAGTATTTTTAATATGGAAAACTGATGTTGATGTTGAATTGAGATACAAGCCTGTCCACGGAACGAATTAAGCTCGTAGGTCAAGGTACCACTGTATTTCTCTGGGGAGTTTATCTTTTGTCATCGTCGTGCGCCACCGGTGGAAGTTTTTCTCCCGATGCCGTGCAGCTCAGAACACAGGTGAGGTGCGTTTTTTCGTTTCCGTTCGGAAATTTTATTGGTCTAATGTTATGTCGCTCAGTTTTTTGGCTCGAAGTC
This sequence comes from Silurus aristotelis, assembly GCF_946808225.1. NCBI lineage: Eukaryota > Metazoa > Chordata > Actinopteri > Siluriformes > Siluridae > Silurus > Silurus aristotelis. The sequence continues at coordinate 12,933,582 of NC_139588.1, forward strand.
TGTAAAACCGGGAAAAACCCATGAAAATTCCATAAATTAGCCGCTTCGTCGTAAAACGTGGGAAAAAAGTAGAGGCTTATAGTCTGAAAAATACGGTAATAATGACATGTCTGATAAACAGAAATTAAAAATGCATGAAAGTGGGCCAAAATATAAAAACCATAGCTGTGGTTTTTAAACTGCTTGCAGTGTCCTAAGAAATGTAGGTCATTTTAATGCTGATTTGTCATAATCACACAGCCCTAATCAATAAAAGCACCTTGTGATACCAGCACTCTCTTCGCACCAAGACAGTTTATGGAAGGTTACTGTTAATTCATACAAAAACATTACATTCAAAGGAAAAGCTGACTGGCTGCCTAAAGAAGCAGAAGAGTTAGACAAGGAAAACAAAATCACCTTAATAGTAAAAGGGAAAAACAGCAGGTCATTTTAAACAAAGTGCAAAAAGAAAACTTTTTTCACACATTCTGCCAAAAACACAATTCATCTACATTCAAAACATTTTTAAAATTACAAACAAAATCATCAGTATATTTATTTTATTATTATTTGATATTTTTCTGCCAAAAACACAATTCATCTACATTCAAAACATTTTTAAAATGACAAACAAAATCATCAGTATATTTATTTTATAATTATTTGAAATAATTCTTACATGAAAAGACTGTTGTTAAATTATAAATACTGAACATGTCTAGTATGTAGAAGTATTTCATGTGGATTAGAAAAGCTCTCACCTTTGATTCCAGGAAGAACCCCTTAAAATAGCGATAGTTGACTCCAACTCCCTTTGAAACTGTGATGGTCCTTTTCCATAGATTGCTGGAAAAAGACAAACAGAGGCATATTAATGTCCTCTCTTCATAATCATGTAAAAATAAAGGGCAAGAAATTAAATAAAAACAAGTGCACACTTACCCATCTTCCTCTGCAGGTTGAAGAGGTAATGCTTTCTGATGGCACCAGCTGCCAAGAGTCTCACAGCTTCCAACTACTGCGATCACTTCACCTGTTACAAAACAAGAAATGAAAATTTCATTTCAATATCCAGTTTTGCTAAAAGATCCAGCCTAAAGTTATACTGTAATAGTTACACTTGCTTGTCTTTGCTTGCGCTCTGTTCCCAATGTACATTGCTAATCCTTAACATTACTAATACCTATGTATCTCCATCTACCCCTACATTTTTCATTGGTCTGCCAATGGATTTAAAACAATGTCCTTATCATCACTACTGCTACTAACATTTCACACAAACAGAATAACAAAATGGAGCAACAACTTTGCGCACGATCACGATCATATCTTTCAATATAAATGTATTTATGGGTTTCAGTGTGAAGTTTTTTTCTTTAAACAAAATTAACATGATGTAAAACTGTAACTTAAATTAATTATTTCTTTATCTAGGCCTAATCCAATAACATTCTGCCTGCTACTGTACCATAACATAGTAACATAGTGCCATGTACTGTACCATTCTGTGATTATAAACATATCGCTTCTAACCTGAGGTACCGGCTTGCTATTATTCACTCTACCATTCAAACTCACAGTTCTAACCAGGTAAATTGCTGAATATAATGTTTTAAGTAAGTTAAAACAGAACTACAAATAATTGGTAAGGTTACTTTACTACAAGATCAATGCATGAGGTGCCTGTGGTTACACTGCACAGTGACAGATGCCTATCAGTGCCAAAAATCACCAACCATAAAAGCTGGCTGTTGGATTTAATTATTCAGAATACACATTTGTATTGACAAACAGACTGGCTTAAAAATGAATGATTTTTATACAACAATGAAAAATCATTTTTCATTGTTTCAACTTTATTTGTCTCTATTAACATCGGAATAAGGGAAAAGTTTTGAGAGAAACCCACCTTATTGCTGCCACCTGACAGTATTAGTATTAGATTAGTATGCTAATTCAGAATTTATTTGACGTTTTTAAAGATCTTTTTTTTTTCCGTAAACCTTCCACATCCGTTCACCATGGGTAGCGCAGCAATGAGCATTATGATCCCAGATCAAATCTGATCCAACAGTTACCAAGTATTTCACTCCTGAATCCCTTCAGCTACGGATCCTTATTCCAGCTGTTTTGTCCTAATGTGAAATACTTCTTAGAAATCACTCCTCTACAATCATGAGAACAAAAACATCATGTTATGACCGGAATAATGAGAATATCATACTGACCGACAGATGTCGCTCCTCTCACGGTCAGCGTCACTTGAAAAGAGTCCATGACTGCTGCTGGGGTACAAGGAAGAGGATAGAAAGAATCACCTGAAAAAGAAATAAAAACATGATGAAAACAGATTATACAGGAAAGAGTAGTCTAAACTGTGCGAGGAATCATTTGATATGTTTATTTTCCAGCTCCTGACAGGTGTACACCACTCCAGCTGAAATAAAGACATCCGATATATCAACAAAATACTACTGTGTAATGACATTAAGGCTGAATATGACAGACATTGAACACACTTTAAATTATATTATAGATCACACTTCTAGGGTATATAAAACAACGGAGTGTTTGTTTGCTGTCACCAAGCGATAGACGTCGATCAGGTCAACACCACCCCGGACTCAGGAAGCAACGTTCGTCTAGTTTGCTTTGAAATAAGATATCGATTCTTATTTATTATCTAAGTGTTTATGATACTCTCAAAAAATCCGAAATTGATTCATGAATTTGGGGTTGAATGTGTGTGAAGAGAACAAGAAAACAACGTGTACTAACAGGGAATCACACAAGTCAGCGCTCTAAACCGGTCCCAGCCGGTTCTCTGCTGAAGAGAGAGGCATCAATGCGGTTAGCGAGCGACAAAGTGGTGAAAACGGCACCCGGAGATAACGTTTACACCGAAGAAACCTCTTTTAGATGAATATAAGATGCAAGATTCTTGTGAGAAATATGGACATGTTACCTGAGGGCTTCCAAAGCGCGTCGCAGGCAGACTAGAAGAAGGCAGCATCCGTTGGATGCTAGCTGAGCACACAGCGCTCCATGGATTTAACCGGAGGAAAGAGAGAGACGGCGGCGTGTGGCAATAAGCCTCGCCCCAGTCGCCGGCCGGCCTGCGGTTATAACCGTCTATCTAAAAGCTTACAACTAGAATGAAACATTTGCTGTGTCGATACGCGATGCGGAGATCCGTTTATTTCAATCCGTCCACCGTTTACTGGTTGAAAATGCTGTCTATTATATAGTGAGTCACACATCGAACATGAGCGGAGTCTGGCTCCTCCCACAAGCCCATGTATAGCGGTTACGTTGGTAAACAAACTCCTGCATTTCTCCGAAACCTTCCTCTGACGTCACCACACAGCGTCGGATCAATGAGTTCATGTCCTCTGGTTCAGCAGAACAAATGTTCAAACCTGCCCCCTAGTGGGTAGTGGGCATATACACACGGAATGAATAGATCTGACTTACCAGTGGAAGAAGAAGAAGGTTCTGAAAGAATTTTATACACACTCGCTGTTTCTCCCACTCTCAGTTTTCATTTAGGGCTTTGCCCTTGTCATTGCGACGAAATGCAGTTTAGCACTAACCAGAAGTGCAAATAGTACCATTGTGCTACTGTTAATAAATGTACAGCAAATTAATATGAATGCTATGGCAGAAGCTGTTGATGTACAACTTCTTCTTCTTCTTTCGGCTGCTCCCATTAGGGGTCGCCACAGCGGATCATCCGTCTCCATACCACCCTGTCCTCTACATCTGCCTCTTTTACACCAACTACCTGCATGTCTTCCCTCACCACATCCATGAACCTCCTCCTTGGCCTTCCTCTTTTCCTCCTACCTGGTGGCTCCATCTTCAGCATTTTTCTACCAATATAATTCATGTCCCTTCTCTGCACATGTCCAAACCATCTCAATCTCGCCTCCCTCACCTTGTCACCACAACATCCTACATGTGCTGTCCCTCTAATAAACTCATTTCTAATCTTGTCCATCCTCGTCACTCCCAACGAAAACCTCAACATCTTCAGCTCTGCTACCTCCAGCTCCACCTCCTGTCTTTTACTCAATGCCACTGTCTCTAATCCATACAACATCGCAGGTCTCACCACAGTCCTATAAACTTTCCCTTTCATTCTTGCAGATACTCTTCTATCACAAATCACTCCTGTCACTCTTCTCCACCCACTCCACCCTGCCTGCACTCTTTTCTTTACTTCCCTAACACACTCTCCATTACTTTGCACTGTTGACCCCAGGTACCTGAACTCCTCCACCTTCTTCACCTCTTCACCCTGCAACCGCATCACTCCACTGCCCTCCCTCTCATTCACACACATGTACTCTGTCTTACTCCTACTGACTTTCATTCCCCTTCTCCCCAGCGCATATCTCCACCTCTCCAGGCTCTTCTCAACCTGCTCTCTACTCTCACCACAAATCACAATATCATCTGCAAACATCATAGTCCAGGGAGACTCCTGTCTGACCTCGTCCGTCAACCTGTCCATCACCACTGCAAACAGGAAAGGGCTCAGGGCCGATCCTTGATGTAGTCCAACCTTCACCCTGAACCAGTCTGTCGTACCTACTGCACACTTTACTGCCGTCACACTGTCCTCATACATGTCCTGCACCACCCTCAAATACTTCTCTGACACACCTGACTTCCTCATACAATACCACAACTCCTCTCTCGGCACCCTGTCGTACGCTTTCTCTAAATCCACAAATACACAATGCAGCTCCTTCTGTCCTTCTCTATACTTCTCCATCAACATCCTCAAAGCAAATAAGGCATCTGTGGTGCTCTTCCTCGGCATGAAACCATACTGTTGCTCACAGATGGTCACCTCTTCTCTCAGCCTGGCTTCCACTACTCTTTCCCATAACTTCATGGTGTGACTGATCAACTTAATTCCCCTGTAGTTACTGCAGGTTTGCACATCTCCCTTATGCTTAAAGATCGGTACCAGCACACTCCTTCTCCATTCCTCAGGCATCCTCTCCCCTTCCAGAATCCTGTTAAACAATCTGGTTAAAAACTCCACTGCCATCTCTCCTAAACATCTCCACGCTTCTACCGGTATGTCATCTGGTCCAACCGACTTTCCATTCTTCATCCTCTTAATCGCTGCTCTCACTTCCTCCTTACTAATCCTATCTACATCCTGCTTCACCAACTCCACATCCTCCAACCTTCTCTCTCTCTGATTTTCCTCATTCATCAGCTGCTCAAAATACTCCCTCCATCTTCTCAACACACTCTCCTCACTAGTCAACACATTTCCCTCTCCATCCTTTATTGCTCTAACTTGCAGTACATCCTTCCCAGCTCGGTCCCTCTGCTTGGCCAATCGGTATAAATCCTTTTCTCCTTCCTTAGTGTCCAACCTCTTATACAGTTCCTCATATGCCTTTTCCTTGGCTTTCGCCACATCCCTTTTAACCTGCTGCCGCATCTCCTTGTACTCCTGCCTACTTTTCTCATCACTCTGTCGATCCCACTTCTGTTTTGCCAATCTCTTTCCCCTAATGCTCTCCTGCACTTCCTCATTCCACCACCACGTCTCCTTGTCTTGCTTTCTATTTCCAGATGTCACACCAAGTACTTTTCTAGCTGCCTCCCTCATCACTCCTGCAGTAGTTGCCCAATCATCCGGCACCTCTTCACCACCACCAAGCCCCTGTCTGACCTCTTCCCTGAACCTCACACTACACTCTTCCTCCTTCAGTTTCCACCATCTTATTCTTCTTTCAAACCTTACTTTCCTCCTCTTCTTCTTCGCCTCCAAAACCATCCTACACACCACCATCCGATGCTGTCTAGCTACACTGTCCCCCGCCAACACCTTACAGTCTCCAATTTCCTTCAGGTTGCATCTCCTACACAGAAGATAATCCACCTGTGTGCACCTTCCTCCACTCTTATACGTCACCCTATGATCCTCCTTCTTCTTAAAATACGTGTTCACCACTGCCATTTCCATCCTTTTAGCAAAATCTACCACCATCTGCCCTTCCACATTCCTCTCCTTAAAACCATACCTACCCATCACCTCCTCATCACCTCTGTTCCCTTCACCTACATGCCCATTAAAGTCTGCCCCAATCACCAATCGTTCTTTCCTAGGTACACCATCTACCACTTCATCTAATTCACTCCAGAATCTTTCCTTCTCCTCCATCTCACAGCCAACTTGTGGAGCATAGGCACTGATGACATTTATCATCATCCCTTCAACTTCCACCTTCACGATCATCACCCTATCAGAAACTCTCTTCACCTCCACTACACTCTTACTGTACTCTTCCTTCAGAATCACCCCTACACCATTTCTCTTCCCATCCACACCATGATAAAACAGTTTAAACCCACCTCCAATGTTCCTGGCCTTACTCCCTTTCCACTTGGTCTCCTGAACACACAACACATCTACCTTTCTCCTCTCCATCATATCAGCTATCTCTCTCCCTTTACCCGTCATAGTACCAACATTTAAAGTACCAACCCGAACCTCTACTCTCCTACACTGCTCCTTTTCCTGCCGTCTCTGTAGACGTCTTCCTCCTCTCCTTCTCCTCCTTCGGCCAACAGTAGCCCAATTTCCACCGGTACCCTGTCGGCTAACGATACCTGTGGCGGTCGTTGTTAACCCGGGCCTCGACCGATCCGGTATGAAATTCTCATTTGTGATCCGCATATTTGATTTGGCACATGTTTTACGCTGGATGCCCTTCCTAACGCAACCCTCCCCATTTACCCGGGCTTGGGACCGGCACTAAGAGTACACTGGCTTGTGCCCCCCTAATGGCTGGGTTAGCTGTTGATGTACAACAAATATATATATAAAAGTTCTAGGCAGTGTAGAAGTGTAGAAATGTGCAGAAATATGGGATATATAAACTTATATAAAATATAAAAGATATGTAAATTGTATATACAACTGTACAAAAGTTCTATACAGTGTATATACAGATGATATATAGATATGTAGAGGATAATCTAGGATTTTCTATGAATTTACAATTATATACAGTTATAATTATCTGAGATGAATCAGCGGGACAGTGGATGAATAAGATGATTATTAATGTAGAGAGTGGAGGTAAACTAAATAATAATTACTGGCAGAAGAATCAGTAAAGCATCAGTGAGCTGTCTCTGTCCTGGCGGTGTAGTGTAGTGTTCAGTAGGGTGGTGGTAGTGTCCTGCTATTTCTGGGGCGATTGTTCCTATATCTCCCTATTGATGGAAATTGACTACTCTATAAACAAATACAGTTTAAAAAATCCATAGACCACATTAACCTCTTTATATTGACAGTACGTGGCAGTCCTTTCTCTCAAGTGAAGTCGGTTTTCCCGCTGGTGGAAAAATTGTCATGCTAACACTAGACCATGGTGCAAAAAGGGTTGAGGACCGCTGCAGTAGAGCACCAGAACACAGTGAAACAGAACAGCATTCCCACAGGACGAAGGCGCTACATCAGACAGCATAAACTAACAAAAAGTAACACAAAACACCAGATTACACAAAACCAATTAGGACACAACATATAGTGCATGCAAGCAACATTTAGTGCAAAAAACAACATGGCAGTTAGACAGTAGACACAGAAACACTGCTGCACCAACCAGCACAGAATACCTGTCCATATAATAATTAATACTCTCTCTCTCTCTCTCTCTCTCTCTCTCTCTCTCTCTCTCTCTCTCTCTCTCTCACACACACACACACACACACACACACACACACACACACACACACACACACACACACACACACACACACAATCACTCTCCCACTTAACTGTGTGATACAGAACAATTACAAACCTAAACTCAAATACTCAATATAATTCATACACATCCATGTATATCGCACCACCCATATTATATTATAATTGTGTACATGCTGTTTTTGCACACCTACTCGATTGTTGCTGTTAAAGATTTGCACAACATATTGTGTATTTGTATTTGTCTATTTTGCACATTGTTCTGTACAACATATTATACAGTAGGTATACTGATTGGTGCTATTTTGTGTATCTGTCCTGCACTGTCTTGTATTGTTTGTTTGCACTAGGTTGCACATGATGCACTTTTTGTGGCTAGGACAACTTACTTTAGTCCTTAGCTCTGTGTTCTGTTATGTATCTCTATGTTGTTTTATGTAGCACCAGGGTTCTGGAGAAACGTCTAATTTCACTGTGTACTGCGTCAGCTATATATGATTGAAATGACAATAAAAGCTTCTTGATTTGAATTCAAGTGGAGAGCACTCGGTGCACATGAAGATGATTCAACATGAACAGCCTAAAGATCCATGAAGTTACTGAGCAACATAAGAACTATGAGGATAGATTTGGAATGTAATTAATTGGACTATAACAACTATTACAATGGCTTTAATACTGCAGTTTGCATTAAATTGCATTAAATGCCACCCAGATGAGAATGGGTTCCCTTTAGAGCCTGGTTCCTCTCAAAGAACCTCTTTCTTCCTCACACCACCTTAGGGAGTTTTTCCTTGTCAATGTTGCCACTGGCTTGCTAATCAGGGAGAAACTTTAGTAAAATTATAAATTGTATAAACACTTTATCTCTGATAAACTGCTTTGGGACAATGTCTGCTATTAGATGCACTATACATATGAAACTGAGTAAAATTGTTATCTCAAGGGACTTTTAATATATGTATCAGAGCAATTAAGGGATACCAGACCAGGAGATCAGTGGTCATGGGATTTGAACTCATGACCATCTGATCAGAAGTTCTACATTTTATCCACTGAGCCACTACTTCTTGTACCTTAACAGTAAAGCCAAAATGACTCTGACACCCTCTAGTGGCTGGCTACAGTATATTCCTTTACCCCTGCTAGTGAAAGGAAAATGAAAAAATGGAAAAACCTACATTACCATATATTTTTTAGTGTTCTGCTGTTGAAGTAAAAGTATTTTCTTTTCTTATTTACATGATAAGTTGACCTTAAGATATCCCCAATTATTTTACTTTACGATGCATTTTAGAGGAAGAATTTGGTGATAAAGGAGTTGTTGAGGTAAGTGTCAGTTTAGGGTTAGGCTACAAATAATACTCAGGCCTCCTAAAACCCACACACTTTCAAACACAGACCTGAAGCTCAGCAAACATAGACCTAGAGCCCAGCAAACATCAGGAAACAACTTTAAAACTTGACAGATTTGGCAGTTGACAGCCTTGACTGAAGCACAGCCATGCTTTGTTTTGCTGTAAGCTGTTGTAGCAGACACTCCAAGGTGTTTTCCTGGTGGCGTACTTGTTGTACTGATAGTATCAAATAAACAAAAGCAAACAAAGTGATGACATTATCCAGTGCAGCAAACACTATACTTTATTATTATTTACTATTAATTGTATGATCTCTGCAAGCCATTGGTAACGCAGAGCAACAAAGTGTGCACCCATTCCATGGGTAAATTGCTGCATATTTAAGAGCTAGCAGTATTATAGACTATTTCAAGAATGTAAACAATAACAAATACGTCGGATTGATACTGCGCATGTCTGGTCCTAAAGCATTTTCGGTGGTTGCGATTTTTAAAGCACGGAGCTGTCAAAGCAAAATGACTAACACGTACTTTAAAAAAAATAGTTTAGCTGAAACAGAAGAATTAAGATATTTATAAAAGCTAAAAATAGAATATAACATGGATTTATCTGACCCCTAAAATCAGTCATTGAGGTGACAACCTTTCACTCAGAACCTTTTAGACGTTTACCTGAAGTATCGGATCCGGTGTTACGCGCCCTCTATAGTCACAACATACGATGGTCACAGATTCTGGTGTAACACCTGTTGGGTATCATGATGTAGTTAAGACAGTGTGATTCTACACGAGAGAAACAGTAAAGATATTTCACAGTCGGGATGCTTACAATTACTTCCTTAGTGGAGAAGTCGGAAACGTTTCATACAATCTGGACGATGGTTATCTAGTGTTTGGTGAGGATCGGACGTCACACGTTGTTAAGAACGTCCTTTGTGTGGTTTATTGCTAAGGTAACCATGGTTAACCATGCTAGTAATCACATTGCTAACTGAACTGTATGAAATTGTAGGGGGTGAAATGTAAAGTTATAAATAATGTGCTACAACTTTAAATAAGATCTAGAGTAATTATATGTTATTATTAATAATTACTGATATTCATCTATGTGACGACACTGATCATGTTAATTCATCATTCATTCATTTTCTCCCGCTTATCCGTAATTCGGGTCGCGGGGGCAGCAGTCTAAGCAGGCCCCCGCCCTTGACTGCTGCCCAATCCTCACAGCACCGTCCCTTACGGTCCCTCCTGCAGGTGGTGAGCCCACGGGAAGGCGGCCCCACATCACTCCGACGTCACGGACCTTGATATTTCCCTCGTAAGGGACCCTCGGAGCATAGAGGGTTAAGGGCCTTGCTCAAGGGCCCAAGAGTGGCAGCCTGGCGATACCGGGGCCTGAACCCCAGACCTTCCGATCGGCAACCCAGCGCCTTAACCTCTGGAGCCACCACTCCCCTGATCATGTTAATAATTTCTCATAATAATGATCAACAATGATTTAACAAAGTAGGTAACTATTTTTAGAAAAGGCCTGCGGGCTACTCATGTGGTCCACGTTGGTGACCCCTGATCTAGAGGGAACACCGCGAGAACAGTAATTTGGAATCTTGAGAGAGAGAGAGAGAGAGAGAGAGAGAGAGAGACAGAGACAGAGACAGAGACAGAGACTTTTTTTTTTTTTTTTTACATTTTTTAGCTCAACCTATACATAAAGCCTTGACAATGACAGGAATTTGTGGTTTCTGATTTATGGCATTTTTAAATATGATATATTTCTGTTTATAAATCTAAGAAATTAAATTCAGCACCGATTCTCAAGTGACATCAGCTTTTGTGGTATTTTTTGTGGACTGAATGGTATAAAAGTTTGATCTGTGGTGTCCGCTTGCTGGGGGAAACATTTACTGCATACAAATCCTACTGCAGCTGTCCACATTTGCCTGACATAAGACGGATGACTTCAGCCACAAGGACCTTTGAATATAAATTCAGCTGAAAATAGTCAATGCATTTCTAAAATAAACTGAATTAAGATACAAGCATTAGAATGATATAGTTAAAATGTTGATCATTTTAGAGATGAGAGTATTAGATTAAAATATATATTCTATTTAGAGTATATTTCCTGTCCTGTTTAGAAGTTTTTCGAACGGGGAATCCATGAACATCCATTCCTGTTTTTTTTTTTCATGAATAGAAGTGAACGTTCAGCATTTACTACATACTATAACTTTACTGTGAATAACGAATATATCCATCAGATACAAAGGCAGTTCTTCACAGTTTTATCTGTGTACCCATTAAGTCGGTTCTGGTAGCAGACTACAGAATAATAGTTGATTATGCTCATAACTAAATCTATAAAATGTTCTGCAAACAGCACTAGTGATGAGTAAAAGAATATTTATGGGTCCATCAGTATGCCGCAGGCTACAACCCACTCTAAAGAGTGAAGCTCTGAAACTGTTAGCACGAATGCTGTAAGCTCTGAAGCCACCATCCCTGCAATCCCTGCGTATCTTAAGGTTAATACACAAGTGTGTGTGTGTGTGTATATATATATATATATATATATATGTGTGTGTATGTGTATGTATGTATATATGTATGTATATGTGTATGTGTGTATATATGTATATATATGTATATATATATATATATATATATATATATATATATATATATATATATATATATATATACACACACACACACATACATATATATACACATATATGTATGTATGTACAGTAGGGCAACAAAAAGTATTTAGTCAGCCACCAATTGTGCAAGTTCTTCCAGTTAAAAAGATGAGAGAGGCCTGTAATTTTTATCATAGGTACACTTCAACTATAAGAGACAAAATGAAAAAAGAAAAAAAATCACATTAGGATTAAAAATAATTTATTTGCAAATTAAGGTGGAAAATAAGTATTTGGTCAATAAAAAAAAGTTCATCTCAATACTTTGTTATATACCCTTTGTTGGCAATGACAGAGATCAAACGTTTTCTGTAAGTCTCCACAAGGTTTTTACACACTGTTGCTGGTAGTTTGGCCCATTCCTCCATGCAGATCTCCTTTAGAGCAGTGAACTGCCTCCAAAGATTTTCTATGGGGTTGAGATCTGGAGACTGGCTAGGCCACTCCAGGACCTTGAAATGCTTCTTACGAAGCCACTTCTTCGTTGCCCAGGTGGTGTGTTTGAGATCATGGTCATGCTGAAAGACCCAGCCACGTTTCATCTTCTATGCCCTTGCTGATGGAATGAGGTTTTCACTCAAAATCTCATGATACATGGCCCCATTCATTCTTTCCTTTACACGGATCAGTCAGCCTGGTCCCTTTGCAGAAAAACAGCCCCAAAGCATGATGTTTCCACCCCCATGCTTCACAGTAGGTATGCTGTTCTCTGGATGCAACTCAGCATTCTTTCTCCCCCAAACATGACAAGTTGAGTTTTTACCAAATTTTTCTATTTTGGTTTCATCTGACAATATGACATTCTCCCAATCCTCTTCTGGATCATCCAAATGCTCTCTAGCAAACTTCAGACGGGCACGGACATGTACTGTCTTAAGCAGGGGGACACGTCTGGCAGTGTCTAAGTCCCCTGAGGCGTAGTGTGTTACTGATAGTAGCCTTTGTTACTTTGGTCCCAGCTCTCTGCAGGTCATTCACTAGGTCCCAGCTCTCTGCAGGTCATTCACTAGGTCCCCCCGTGTGGTTCTGGGATTTTTGCTCACCGTTCTTGTGATCCTTTTGACCCCACAGGGTGAGATCTTGCGTGGAGCCCCAGATCGAGGGAGATTATCAGTGATCTTGTACGTCTTCCATTTTCTAATAATTGCTCCCACAGTTGATTTCTTCACACCAAGCTGCTTACCTATTGCAGATTCAGTCTTCCCAGCCTGGTGCAGGTCTACAATTTTGTTTCTGGTGTCCTTTGACAGCTCTTTGGTCTTGGCCATAGTGGAGTTTGGAGTGTGAATGTTTGAGGTTGTGGACAGGTGTCTTTTATACTGATAACAAGTTCAAACAGGTGCCATTAATACAGGTAACAAGTGGAGGACAGAGGAGCCTCTTAAAGAAGTTGTTACAGGTCTGTGAGAGCCAGAAATCTTGCTTTTTTGTATGTGACCAAATACTTATTTTCCACCATAATTTGCAAATAAATCCTTAAAAATCAGACAATGTGATTTTCGGGATTTCTTTTCTCATTTTGTCTCTCATAGTTGAAGTGTACCTATGATGAAAATTACAGGCCTCTCTCATCTTTTTAAGTGGGAGAACTTGCACAATTGGTGGCTGACTAAATACTTTTTTGCCCCTGTGTATGTGTGTATAAACCTGGACATATCTGTCCACAACACTCTCTTCCAGTCTTCCAATGTCTGTGCAGTTTTGCCCATCTCAGAATATTGTTTTTATTGGCCAGTCTAATATACGTCTTTTTATTGAAGTGCAGCATCCTGAAGTCTCCTCTTCACTGTTGATGTTTATTTGCTGCTTAATAAATATATTCACCCACTAACAGGTGCCATGATGAAAAGATAATCAGTATCATTCACTCACTGCTTGATAGGTACTATTCAGTACAGCTGGCAGTTGAGGACCTGTGAGGTGTCTTTGTCTTAAACTACACACTTTCAGATATTTGTCTTCTTACACAGTTGTGCATTGGGGCCCCCCAAACAATTTTTCTTTTTTTCTTTGTTTTTCTTTGACTCCTTGTGGGAGGAGCTGTTATGGTCATGTAGTAGCATCGGGATGCTCTAATAACTTTTGCCAGATGGTTCATAGTAGGGTTCATTCATAGAGCTGCAATCTTTCTGGATGCAGCATTTGCAATAAATATTATGCAAAACAATATTCTAGGCTGTTTTCAATACCTGCTATCGTCCTATAATATGAGATGTTGGAATTCCTGTACCAGGTTCTGATTCAATTTGATTGGGTGTAAAGAAATTCGGCTCCCACTAGCAGTTATTCATTAATCTAAATAACAGCATTTTAAGTGCTTCCTTAAGGTCATCATTTTTTATCATTGATATTAAGTTACAATACACTTCTTTTTGGGTTTTTTTTTTTATAACACTAACAAAACCTTAATGGTTAACCATTGATTTATTTTCACTTAGACCTGCAGTTTGTGCCTTGTAATCTAATTTTTAGACTGATGAAGCAATAAGATCTCCCAGTATTGTGATTGTCTTCATGCTGGAGTTTGCTGCTCTGCTCTTTCAAAAACACTAATGAGCAAATTTATTGCTCTCATTGCAAACCAATGAACCCCTGCAGGTTCATGTAGGATGTAAGAGTCTGCAGACATTGCTCTGTGACCTCTTAAGGATTGTTATAATAATGGAATTGAGAAGATCTGACAAGCAGTTATTATTAAGTCTGATCATGCATTTAGAGTGTGCTTTATTTATGGTAATATCTAATTAATATTTGCTATGCTAAGTGTCTCTGTTATTATTCTTTAAACATATTATATTCCCTGAATCTGCACAAAACATCAGCTTTTTAAATAGATGTTTCTGAAGTTCAGTGTTTTTTGGCTTTCTTTTATTATTTCAGATTTATTTTTGTTATTTTATATAACATTTTTTTTTATTATTTTAATTAATCAGTTAAAAGTGTTTAAAAGTCTGGTGAAAGTGTCTTATGACATATTTTCACAGGATTATAATGATACAAGACATGACATCATGGATGCTCATGAAATTAGATTGTATCTGTTTCTCAGATCGTATCTGTGCCTCCCTAACAATGTTACAATTAAACAATTGAAAACTTGGAGACCAAGCAAATATTCCCATGACATCTAATGAAGATTATAATATTTACTTAGCTTGCAATAAACTCATATCCAAGCCAGTCCAAAGGTTCTATACAATGTGGTTCACATGACCATTAAGAGTAGTCTACCCTTATTGAGAGCTAATAATGAATGAATTACATTTTTTTATATAATTATAATTTGCATTTGAAAATAGCTTAATTTGAGTGTGCATGGGTCATTTACACATCAAGAGCTGCACACTGTGATGAGGCTTTGTGTGAGACCTTATCATTTTAAATGAGTTTAAACAGAACAAGAGAAAAGAGGTTTTTAAGCTTTTTTTAGAAACACACATATACGTGCGTGCGCACACACACACCACACACACACACACACACACACACACACACACACACGCTCTTTTTCTTTAGTAATATAATATAATCATGCAAAGAAATGATTGATCCAAATTTGTTTGTGATCAACATTGCTGCAGAGCTTCTTATGTTTTATTATATACAAAACCCACTATATTGTTTTCTTCTTGTCCGTTAAACCTGTCCATACATGTAGAAAAGAATGATTGACAGATGCACTATAAAACAGGATGGGCACTCACCGGCAGCTGAAATACACAGAATAATGAATGAAGTTAGTTAGTCAAGACAGTAATGAACAACTGAACATGATAACCCTCTAGGCCAGGCACTGTTCCTGGCTGAAACAAAACAAATGTCTGTTCCAATCTGTCAGTCCAGGTTTAAAGAGAAATTGCTAAAGGCAACAGCACTGTCTGAAGTCAGATGGTGTTATGTAGGACATGACATAAAGCTGGGAAGTAAGTTTAAAATGATAAGGTCATTGCGTATATTGAAGATTTACCAAAGGGTTGCATGTGCAAACTTTAAAAATCTATTTCCTACTTACAAATGCAAAATACACACCTGTGTATTTGCAAATAGATAAATTTTTCGTCTGCTTTCAAAGTTTCAAAGGCACTTTGGGAACACAAATGTAGGACAAATAAATATGATATTAAACTTCTATTAGGTTTTTCCAAATGGTTTATTTTATTTATCTCCATTTATTAGAGGGATGTCCGTAGGACGTTTTGGGAACAAAGTAAGAGAGGACCGATTGAGATGGTTTGACAAGTGTAGAGGAGGGACATGGGGTATATCGGTAGGAGAATGCTGAGGATGGAGCCACCAGCAAGGAGGAAAAAAGGAAGACCAAAAAGGAGGTTAATGGATGTGGTGAGGGAAGACATGCAGGTAGTTGGGGTGAAAGAGGCAGATGAAGAGGACAGAGTAGTATGGAGAAGGATGATCCGCTGTGGTGACCCCTAATGGGAGAAGCCGAAAGAAGAAGAAGAAACTTGCATTAAGTTAAGACAAAACTAAACTATAAGTCTGAATATGGTCACCTAATTTATGCTTTAGTGTCTGAGTACATTCATTAAAAACCCATTAATTCTTTATATTACATTGTGACCCAACAGGAATGCACCCTCTATAGACATTAATCTACTTAACTGATTATAAATCCAAAGTGAAACCTAATGAGACAAAGGTCACTTAAGGAGGTCAATATTGTTTAATTAATTCTTGGCATTAGGATTCATTATTTGTCAGCAAAATACCAGCTCACATCAACCAAGGCTGAGTTTGCTTTGCAGAACAAACATGCCTCCATTGTCAGTAGGGGTTAAATAGATACCTGCAAGATCCAATTCATCACGCTTTCTCTGAATTAGATTAGGAAGGGAAAGGGCACAAGTCTGACAAACATCTCAGAGTTGAAACTGCCAATTTGATGTCCATCAGCCTTCTTTTATCAGTAATTAGACCTGAAAATCAAACATAAAGCATGAGCCATTCAGAGGTTTTTTGTTTATTCAAAATGTGGTATAGTTTTACTGGGAAAAAAAAACCACAAAGAAAAAACATATTTCCATTCTTATATTTTCCTTTCATATTTCTAATATCTGGTTTTGTTTTCTTTTTCTTATTTTTCTTAGCCTGAAATAAAAGTATTGTGTAGTGTAGTGAGTATTGTGAAAATGTTTACTCTTTTATAGTACTAATCTAGTGAACATTGTATAATATAGTATAATTTATGCATTCAAGTCATCTAGTTAAGTAAATGTGCCTTGGGAATGATCCTTCAGGTCATTTTTAATGGTTGATAACTGTATTTATAAATTTCTTTATTGTCTTTCTATCTGAGATACAGAAAGGTATTGCTTCTATACCCTAGACATTACAAGACTGTACAGTTAAATTCAGGTAATGTTTAAGTATCTCTGAACTCAGGTTAGAACTTAAAAAGTTAAAAGGGTAACACTTAATACTTTATGGTAGTTTTACTGTAAAGTGTTTCCTGATGGAAAATTGATAAAGTCGATACACATTCCACATTTGAGATTAGCAAATTATGGAACATATGGAGACACGACCCAAAACATTGTGTTAGTCATTTGGAGTGAGGTTTTCTGTTTGTTTGTTTTGATAAAATGTTTGAATTAAATCAGCATGACAACTAGGCACTGCAAATTTTACAACAAGTATCAGTTTATTATTAGCATAACACTTTATTAGCACTTTTTGCTCTTATTTCTGTATTATTTTAGAATTTGACTCCTTTCCATTGTTTTAAAATAATGGCAAAAGATGAACAGCTGAATTAACCAATATGAATGGAATCCACTAGAAAAGAAATTGCAATAAGAAATAATTTAAACTGATGTTAACTTATGTGGACTTTATGATAGATTGATTAAACTTTATATGATAAGGAAATGGGGGTTGGAAATTTTACACAGCACTAATTTGCACTGAGCAAGAAGACAAGTTTATTATTCATCACTTGACAGCACAAGCCTGCAAATTATGGCTTACAAGTGCGTTGTGGCTCTTGTCACTCCAACTGCAGTTTATTTTAATGACTTTGACAGTACTGACTTTAATGTCTGGGCATTTTCTCTTTGCCAAAGTAAGCAGATGTTAGGTTTTGTGTGAAAGGCATTACCATAATGAGAGAAAAAAAAAAATCAGTCAACCGCTTCCTCCTGCACTTGTCATATGTAGCGACATAGAGTGACATCCTCTGTGACAAGACTTACAGCAGTCTCAGCAACTTAGATGTATTATTAAATGGAGACCTTGCTCAACAGAATAATAAGAATATCTTCTCACGTGTGTTGAGTAGACTTTTTGTTTCTGAGGTTTTATCTCTTATAATAAAAGCTCTACTGGAGGCTTCAACTCTTCTAAAAAGCTTGGTTTATGGATTATTCACCTTACAGTGGCCTTATTGTCAATAAAATCATATATCTGTAGTCACAGTAACCTCAGCATTCCAGTCTATTTCATTTCTATTTCTTATTAATACAGATGTTTGTGAGAGTGTGCTGTTTCTAAACCCTAAAGTTTTCTTTCAGGGAGGCATTAAGGGATTAAAATGGTTTTAGTTAGTTTGATAATGGCTTAATTTATGTATACTATGAGCTTAATTTCCCAGAAGCATTGCAAAGCTAGGATAATCTTAACTGGGAGAGTGAGTACTCATTGTAATTCTCGCTCAACCATTCAGTGAGGATCTTTGTGCCGTGATGCTTTTATCCTGTGTTTGGAGGTTATTGCGAAGCTAAGTTTTGGTTTTAAAAGCTAACCCCCTAGTCCCCTTGAAATAGTTTTACCTTAATGGTATTTTTAGAAACTGTAAAATTGGTACTAGGATATTTTACAATTAAAGAGAATATGATCTGGATAAGAGAATCTGGCAAATTCAGAGTTTGCAGATCATCCTTCTGCACTGTGGGAGTTATAATACAAAGGTCGGAATCGTATGGAGACAACACAGAGAGGTGGGTACTGCAGGTCCATCACAGTAAAATAAAAAGAGCTAAACACAATGTGTACTGGCCTTTTCTAACCCTGAATGCATAAGTTAGCAGAGTCCATTCATTGCACACCTGGAAAAGTGTATTTGAGCACTATTATAGGCAGTACCCACCTCTCCGTGTTGTCTTCGATCAAAATAGCCTTGGACAGAAAGAGAAAAGGAAAAAAGAACAGCAGAAAACTCTGCTACACACACACACACACAAATTACAGTTCCCCCCAGAAAATGAGTGCAAGAACCAAAATTATCAGGTGTATAGAATAAAAAAACAAAAAAAAAGTGAAGAGAAGAGGGAAGAAAGTAGGAAGGCAGTGAATGTTTTCTAGTTTAGTACAATGAGCTGGCAGAAATCGCACACTGCAATTTATTTGATTAAAAACCCCCAGAATATTATAATGAGCTGATTTGTAATAAGAGAAAAGTTAGCTGTGAGAACAACTGTGAGATAAAAGGACACAAATATATCACGACTTTAAAGCTACCATGGCAACAACAGCTAGCTTGTACATGAAGTCTGTTAATAGGATGTTCATTAGATAAAAAAAAAAAAGCCTTCTCATCTAAAAATAAATGAGAAACTAAACTCTGTATTTTACTGTTCTCCTTTGATTGCCTTTTTAAGTGTAGAAAAGAATTGAATTAGCAATAGTGTATAATGGTCGCTTGTAACTTATTTCATTAAAACGTTAGAGAAAATATTGATTCACTTCACAACAAGAAGAGCAAATATGTCATCAGTATTGTTTGGCGTTATAATAGAACCTAAAATCTTAATTCACTTTTGTCCTTCTATGCACTTTGCTTTTTTTCCATCTATGCATGTTCTGAAAAAGCTAAAACCCATTATTTTCATGGTACTGGTTTGTAAACACAACTGGATTTTCATTGAATTATATTGTTTACTTTAACCTACTGTATGTCTGACTGCATTAGAATTTAAGAGCATAAGACAAGATACCGGTGTGGTTCTTCATATTTTAGCTGTTAAGAGTATAAGATGTTAAGGAAGAGAGAAAACACTGCATATTGGTGAGCAATATGCAGTGAAAATACAATCCAGGTTTTACTATGAGAGAGCAAGGATCACTTCATTTCAAATCTCATATACACACATTATATACTGGACTGCTTTTTGTTTACATTTATATGCATTTCAGATTTTTATTTTATTTTATTTATTATTGGGTGTCAAATATTAAAAGCAAACTAAGATTTTTTTAGCAAGTGAACCATCACATATTACTTTTGTATATTGCAACCATTTGTCCAAGGAGACCAAAACAATGCTCCTCAACTCTTTTCCCAAGACACTCATCAGCAAAATATCCAGTGCTTTCTGAGTGCAACAATGTGCTGGGAATAGTGAAAAAAATCAGACAATGGTCTAATATCTTGCTCTTGCATACACTCTAAAAATACAATACAGAATTAAACCACCTGCAACCCATACACATTTTCCAGCTTTGAACCTGATGTATTGTATGAACTGTGAGTGTCCACCATCCTATTAGAGGATTATTTAAAATTATCTCTCTGCCATAATCCTGAAGGAATTCAATACTTACTGCCATTTGAGCAAGTGACTTGCTTTTGGTCATAATTAAGCAGGCCTCTGGCTGATACATTCATGAGAATAATTTCTAATTACCATTGTTTATGAGTGCCTGCTTATGTTTGTGTCTTTAAGCAATCATGCAATTTGAATTAATTATGCACCATGAATAAATTTGAATGTTGTAGCACAGATATTCACAGATCATCACAAGAAAGTCCAGTGACAATGTGCACTAGGCTAAACCACACAGCATTCTTTAGATCTCAATTTTTTATGCTGATGATATTGGCAATATAAAATTAAAAGGATAAATGCTAATAAATTATTATTAAGGGATTAAGGGATTTTTTTATAAGCAGAGCTTATCTCAAGAATTGTTTGCATTATATGCTCAGATCTAACACAGCTACTCAGAATAAATATCGCTCAACACTTCTATTTAAAACATGTAAGTCATATACACACATCATCTGGACACAGAAACAATGTTTGTAGATCTACAAAGACTGCAGTGTTTTATTTTTGATTTTTTTTTTTCAAGCTTATTACAGGGGGAGATGTTTTTATTATATAATTAACTACTAGAGAATTTTACTGTGTGAGAGCTGCAGAGGTTGGCAAAGAAGAGATATAAGACAGTTTATTGGTAGTTATCAAATTGCTGTTTGAGTTTAATACATTAATGCAACATCAATTCATTATTTTAAATATTTAAGTTTAGAGCTCCTTTAAGTCCTTTAAATTACATACCAAGGTTTAGGAAAAGGTGGCAAGTGGACACTAGCAGCTCTTAATTATATATAGGGTTTCATATACAGAAAAAGATTGTGTAATTAGACAACTGTAATGGCTTTATATGAATATGCTGATTATATTAATTAACAAGTAATAAGCAACCTTGATGATTCTCTACATCACCTAACATATATAGACAGAAGACCATCACACCCCTATGTATTTAATGTAATAATTAATTTGAGGTTTAGTTTCTTTTTCAGTAATCACATTAACTCTTCTCAAGTCAAGAATATTGTAATTTCAACCATTAATTGGAAGGCTTTTTTTTCCCACTAGATTTTGGAGTTTGGCTGTGAGAATTTGTGCTTATTTTCATTACTCATGTCAGGCACTGATGCTGTGTGAGGAGACCTGGGGTTTTGTCCAGTTCATCTCAATTGTGTTAAGTGCAGCTGAGGTCAAGGAATGGTGCAGGATACTGAAGTACTTCCACTCCAAGCCAGGCAAAACATATATTCATGGACCCCCTTTTTTTGTATAGACACACTGTCATGCTGGAGCAAATTTGGGCTCCTTAATTCCCATGAAGGGAAATCTTAATTCTATAGATTAGAAAGACATTGTATACAATTCCAATTGTGTTTCTTCTATTATTGTGATAATAGTTTGGTCATGTAGTGTATGTGTTATGAAGTAAACGTTGGGGTTGCGTTTGGAACCATAAAAGCCTATTTTATGAGAGTCAGCGGCCACCCTTCACCCATCTGTGCCACCCACGTTGCCCATGCTTTTAACATCAACATATTTAGCATAAAAAAAAAATGTTACCATGTTGTCCTCCGGGACTCCGCTTTATTTCAAAGGCTGAGTGTGCTCATGAATATTACATATCTGCGGGTTTTGACCGCTACTTTCAGATATAAAACGGGCTCCGGCCAGCGCTTCTTCACCGGGCTGTGACGCAGGTCTTAGAGACTCCGCCTACTCGCGCTGAGACCTGATCGTTCCTGCGCTGGCCGGGCACAACGCGTCTCCCGCGCTCTGTGCTGCAGGCAGAAGCTTTCACTCTTGATATTTTCAGATCCGAGCTTTTATTAACATTAAAGAACAGTTTCATGATGAAGCTTTTGTTTCTTTTTGTCGCGACTTTGTCCGTTTTCGGAGGTAAGTCATTCCTATTTTTCTTTCTTTTCACAAATAATTTCACTGCAGTAAGTGTAATACCGCATGCACACATTTCAGCACCACGGTCAGCGTTAGGGCACGACTCACGCAAACATAGGTGCATTAAAACTCATTTTATATCTATATTGCAAAAGACGTAACTAAGGGTAAAGATTGGAAAACCAATTCTTTGTATCCCCAATATCAGTTGTGTCATATTTTCAAGGATCTTCTCATCACTATATTTCATATAGAGAGGTTTATATCTCTCATCTTAGGACTGCATTTGTTACTTTATTATTCTGAAATACTAGTACATGACCACCAGTTGACAAACATATACTTCTATATGTTACTTTCTCAAAATCTCATGTAATATTTACATTTCATTTAATTTCTTTCTGATTTACTTATATTTTCTTTTTTTCCCTTCAGAAAGCAAGTCTTCACCATTGGGACAAGATGGCAGAAAGGAAGACATGGTATGTCACATTTGGTCTTTAATCACTGAGGACTTAACATCTGTGCTGTAAAATTAAAAACACATCTTCCTTTTACTTAAGCTTATCCAGTGTTTGGTTAAGGTCCTTACTAAGGTGGTGTCCAAACCAGATGGCACTTCTTGGCAACCAGAATGTAAAGACATTCTTCAAAAGCAAGGCAAGTTACATACTTTATGATTATGTGACAACCTGATGCATTCTATTGAAGGGAATCTTTATCTAAAGCTACTGGTGTTATGGGTGCAAATATTCTTCACATTTTCCCCTAGGTTCTAGCCAAACACTGCTTGCGAAAACAAATGAAGAAGAACTGCTTCCTGTAGAGCAAGATGAGAAAAGGGAGTTCAATGCCAGGGCACAAGAAATCATCAATGAACTTCTCAAAGCACACAAGGAAAAGCATGAAGATATAGATGAAGAACGGAGCCAAGAGGAATTTCCAAATTATAATAAAAGACACCATCTTTTAACAAGTAAAGAAAAACGTGAAGATCCAGACAATGAAAGGAGCCAAGAGGAATTCCCTCAAAAAAGACACAGTTTACTTTACACCAAGGAGAAGCGTTGGGATGAAGACGAAGAACGAAGCCAGGAAGACTTTCCAACTTATGAGCAGAAAAGGCACCTTTTCTTGAACAGCAATGAAAAGCGGGACGATCCTGACTATGACCGAAGCCAGGAAGACTTTCCAACTTATGAGCAAAAAAGGCACATTTTCTTCACCAGCAAAGAAAAGCGGGACGATCCTGACTATGACCGAAGCCAGGAAGACTTTCCAACTTATGAGCAGAAAAGGCACATTTTCTTCACCAGCAAAGAAAAGCGGGACGATCCTGACTATGACAGAAGCCAGGAAGAGTTCCCAAGCTATGTCTATAAAAGGTACCATGATAAAAAAAGGGGAACAGAGAAGCAAATTTGGAAACCTCATAAATACCATTACAATCAATATGATGACTCATCAAATGAAGACATTGGACGTCTAAACTTCCAAGAGAAAAGGTTTAAAGCAGAGAGTGCAAAACAATACTGGGATCCAGTTCAACAATACCACCACAAAAAACAACACAAACATGATGAGCCCTCTAATGAAGAAATGGAGAGTGAGAAGAGGGTCTCATGGACCAGAGGGACAGAGGAAGGGTCAAAGGATGGTGAAGAGAGGGAAAAAATAATCTGGAAGCCGAACTATAACAACCACATCATGAACCTATTTCACAAGCAAGGCAAATTTCAAAATGAAAATGATGAAAATCTCCAACACTTGGAGACTTCCACACGCCGTTCACCTGAAGAAGAAGAGGAACAGCTAATTGCCCAAGAGCTAAATGAAAACAAGCACTATTATGACAACCAAGAAGAGCAGAAAAGGCACCACAGTGATGCAGAAGAAAAGAAGCAGGAGGAAAAGTCAGAGCTAAGAGAACTGATCAAAAAACTAAATGAGCCGGAAGAACATCTGTTGAAAGCGAATGAGGTTTATGACAAACATAATCCCTGGATTAACAGAGGATACCATCATCCAGACTGGCATAAGCGCAATGCTGAAGTAAACGGCGATCTTGAGGAGCTTGCCAATGCCCTGCGATACAAGTTGGCTCTTCTGTCTGAAAAACAGTCAACTGAAGGGGATAAGGCTTTCCCTCACCAGAGGGCTCTTACACCAGACGAGGTAGATTTATTAGTCCCAAAAAAACCCAATAAAATTCTGTAAAAGAATGACGATCCTTATTACATAATTGGTATTTTTTTTTAGCAGTCTCTTTCTGCAGTGACATTGTTACTTTTTATACACTCAGTGCAAAGTTCTTATATACAGTATTAAAATTTTTTTTAGTTTCTTAGAAAAGAAACTGTGTTCTTGTTGCAAATGGTGCTGTAAAACAAAAGCCATGGATTTGAGAAAAAAGAAAAAAAAATTGTGCCAGCAAAATCTATTAAAAAATTATTTTTTAATAGAAAAGCAGTTAGAAACAGTCTTTGCAAATGCTTCTCTCCTAATAAGCTTAAAACTCCCAGCTTTAATGACTCCATGGTAACTACTTGTGCCAAGCCTGATGCCAATATAATGGCAGACTAATAATCACTAATACTGCAAAAAATAAATGATAGAGTGGTCTCTTGTCCACAGATTTAACAATGACAGGGGGCTAGAATTTAGGACAAGGTTACAATATAAATTATCATCCTGATGGACACTTTTTCCACCATGTGGGCACTTTGCACAGAATATTTTACTTTCAGCGAAGAAACAAAACATGGCAAAGAAAGTAATCAAAATATAAACTACAATCAGCAACAACTGGCTTCATGTAATTAATTCAGCAGCTAAAATGTATGTTCTCTCTTCTCTCTCCTTAGCTGAAAGAACTTGAGAAACTTGCCTCTGCGGAACAACGAGCACAAATGAACTAGCCTTGGCTGAAAAGATAAGAGAACCGACCAGACAAGCAACATCTCACACCCCTTTATGAATTTCCAGAAGATTAGTATGATGCTGCTTTGGGCTGCTTTAGGATTTATTAATGCACTCAACTGAAAACTGTGTTTGTTTATAGCACTTTTTTAATGTGAAAACATGTTTGACAATGAAGGCCTTATAATAGACACCTGCTTACCAATATACAGCCTAGATATTTATTAGACTAAGCTTTACCTGCAAGTAAAAATCATGAGAAAAAAAAAGCATAAAAAAAAATAATGCTCGTTATTGGTCATCCTGTGCACGTGTGAAATATAATAATAAAACCAAGCGCATGCCCTCCTATATGTTTTTGCAATGCTTGTATGCATCTAATAAAATATGTTACAGTGGAACCTAAAACTGTCAGCCACATTTTTATCTAATGGGAATTTATAGCTTAATATTGACGTTAAGGACAATGCTATATTTCCATTAATGTCACATTTTATTGATCATTTTCAAGCTGCTACAATGGCTGGTGAAATGGCAGTTATTCACTCTCACGGTGCTGTTGTTAAATAGCTCCATGATGAAAGATACGAGAGTAGATGTACTAAAAGAAAATGAACTTAAACAAGCATGTTGTTGAGGATTTTTCAATGGAAAGGAAACAAATTGGTTTATTCTTATTAAAATAATTTAGACCAAATAAAAAGGCTACTCAGGACTTTTACTTAAGCTGCTAATCTCGTCTAGCTTAATCCTCTTGGCGGCTGGCTCGCCCGTTTTTCGTGGCGCTCCTGATGTTGCGGCATCTGCCGAGACTGTGATTCCGGAGAGCAAATATCCTCCACCTCCACTCATCAGCAGCACTGGATGAGTTCTATTGGGCAAAACCTGGAACAAAAATGATGGACTTTGGAAAAAGGTGACACGTACATGGATACAGAAATGCACATTCGCACAATTACGCATACACACTTGTTTACTTTTGCTGCAATAAACAATTTCTGAAAAAGCTAGACACAAGGAAATTGACATATGGTGTTCTTGTATGCAAAATAAACTCATGATAGTTGTAATGTGAAATTCAACACAGCTTGGTTAAAAGAACTTACGCATCGACTGTTTGGAAAGCTGTCCACTAATTTACATATTTGGACAAATTAAAGAGAAAAGAAAACCAGTAACAAGTAAAAAAAAAAAATATTTGTTGAATTCTAATTTCCCGAGCAATGACTTATAGCTAGGACTAGTAAAAGCTTAAAATCTTGCCATTTTCTTTTTGGAATGCAATATTCATCACAACATCTGTAGGTGTCATTCTCAGGTGTCCACATAGTATATATACTTTAACAGATAGAGACCATATGCCTGAAATGGACTGATTTCATGTTGCGAAGCACAAATTTGGAATGGATTTTACAACCCGAATTCCGGAAATGTTGGTACGTTTTTAAAAATTTTAATAAAATAAAAACCAATATTCTATTCACAATAGAACATAGAGAACATAGCAAATGTTTAATGCACAAAAGGAGCACATTTCAGATACGATGCCTGCTACAGGTCTCAAAAAAGTTGGCACGAGGGCATGTTTGCCATGTCAAGTCAAGTCAAGTCAAGTCAATTTCTATAGCGCTTTTCACAACAGACATTGTCTCAAAGCAGCTTTACACAAATCAACAGTTAAGGTGAATGGTGTGAATTTGTCCCTGATGAGCAAGCCGCTGGCGACTGTGGCAAGGAAAAACTCCCTTAGATGTTATGAGGAAGAAACCTTGAGAGGAACCGGACGCAAAAGGGGAACCCATCGTCATTTGGGTGACATAAAGAGTTTGATCATAAATCTTTCAACAATACAGAACACTGGAGAGTGAGAACTAACATGAGTACTGGAGTATAAGATTATAAGTGATGTTCTTTCTGCAGTCTTATACAGTCTATATGGTTAGTAGCTCCTAGTTTTATAAGCTCAGCATTTGTGATCATCACAGATCCAGCATCAGCTTCTCCATGCCAGAGCCTTTAAACACTCCAGGAGGTCCAATGTCAAACTCCACACATGTAGTGGGATCCAAATGGCACTGGTACGTCTCTAGATGGTTCAGGATGTTTGCGAGTTCGGCATCTACTTCTTCAAAGGTCCGTAATCATCACGAGGTGGGAGGTGACTGGAGCTGGCCAAACCTCAGGGTGTCTCGGGATGTTGTAACATCTCTCAATTTAAAACAGTTAGAAGATGTCTGGGCATTGAGGTTATGAGTTTTTGGTGTTTTGCTGTTTTGTTTTCTTGCCTGATATAGGTTTCCAGCTGCTGAAGATTTTGTGGTAGTCTTTGGCCTATTTATTCTTCTAATGATGCACCAAATGTTCTCTATAGGTGAAAGATCTGAATTCAAACAAGAATGTCAAATTTGGATTCGTCTGATCATAGAGGACTTTTTTTCACTTTGAAACAGTCTTGTTAACGGGACACGACGCTGCTTCTGGACCATGTTCACATATGGCTTCCTTTTGCATAATAGAGCTTTAGTTGGCATCTGCAGATGGAACGGCAGATTGTGTTTACCGACAGAGGTTTCTGGAAGTATTTCTGGTCCCATTTAGTAACGTCAATGACGCATTCATGATGATTGATGAGTGATGCTGATGATTGATGAGTGATGCAGTGTCGTCTGAGGGCCCGAAGGCCACGGGCATCCAACAAAGGTCTCAGCCTCATCCCATACACACCGAGATTTCTCCAGTCTCTCTGAATCTTTTGATGTTATGTACTGTAGAAACCTTTGCAAATTGATGTTGAGAAACGTTGTTTTTAAAGTATTCCACAATCTTTTTGTACACTCTCCAGATTCTGAGAGACTCTGCTTCTCTAAGACATCTCTTTTATAGCTAATCATGTTACAGACCTGATGTAGATTAACTTGATTAGTTGCTAGATGTTCTTCCAGCTGAATATTTTTTTAATTTCTAGATTTTTTCAGCCCTTTGTTGCCCCTGTGCAAACTTCTTTGAGACCTGTAGCAGGCATCAAATTTGAAATGAGCTCATTTTCTGATTGCTATCTAATAATTCTTGGGGTTTTATTCCCTTGGCCTCTGGGTTGGTATGCATAATTATCAGCCAACAAACTGTTGATTTTAATAGTATACTTGCGTGTGGCAATTTGGTACCTAATAAACTGTCCAGAATATTAAATATTAATTATTATTTATTACATGATTTGTCTACAAATAAGTTAAAATGTTTTATACATAATGTTTTGCCCTTTCTTTTAATGAATATCTTGTTTATTATCATTTACTTAAATGTCTGTTGGTCATCCCAAATTTAAAGAGACAAAATTTCGGACCAATTGACGATGCGGACCAGTGCAAAATAATTACCACAAAAAAGAGGAAGAGAAAATTATTTGTACTTATTTTTTTAGGTTTGAACATGCAATATATTCCTTAATGATCTAGTAACTGTAATGTAATACATTTTACATTTACAGAATTTGGCAAATGCCCTTATCAAGAGCGACTTGCGTGACTTTATTTATACAACTGAGCAGCTACGGGGTTAAGGGCCTTGCTCAGGCGCCCAGGAGTAGCAGCTTGGTGTGGCTGGGATTTGAACTTATGACCTTGAGATCCAAAGTTTCAATGCCTTAACCACTAAGCTACCACAACATCTGATAGCTATCACACTAATCATCACACTTAAAATCATATACTTACCAAAAATACTTTTTATTCCCCAAAATTTGAATTACCTGGTAATGCCTGAGCCAGGAATCTGTCAGTTTGAGATTAATGGCTCCACCCTGCTCCCTGAGCTTTGTGTAACATTCAATTAATGGCTGTAAAAAGACAGAGAGAGAGTTAAGCAATGCAGCTCATTCACTGGGATTTGTAATGCAAAAGGCAAAACGTTTTTCACGGCATTATTCGTACCTCTCTGTACTGGCAATACACTACAAAAGGTCTGGATGGCGCCACAAATCTGAGTAAACCCAGCAGCAAAGAACAAGGGTGGAAGCGACTGGCAATAACTAACCTGTGGAAGAAAAAAAAAAAAAATCATTCAGCAGTTAGGTAGAGCACATTCAACAATTCAGCACAACTCACCTCATGTACTACATAAAGAACCTGCTACTAAACATGGAGTCCAATAAAACAGCCTTGCAGACATGAAATCGATACAATACGACATAAAGCTCAATGGGACTCTGAGCCTCAAGATAAAGCCAGCAATTGATCACTACTGGATCATTATGATTCTTGTAATTGATAAGTGAAATTTACTGCCATTACTGTTCCTAATAACCTGTTCATCATGACTTGTGTTATAAAACGAGAACGTCAGATTAACTGGATACGAGGCATTATCAACGCGACATAGCAGTCATGAGGACACCTTTCAATTTCCATAAAGCATTGCTTGACTCCACACGGCTACTACACAGAAGACTCACCCATCTGCGTTTCGTCCCTCCAGCAATGCAGCAGCAGCTGCCAGCCTCTTCCTCTTCTCCTCCATCTTCACCCTCTTCTCTTGTGCCTGGTAGAAAAAGAAATATAGCTCAGATCAGCATGCAGCATTACACATATGTGCCATATGCACGCTCTAACCATGCTGTCAGCATTTAAACATATCTTAGAAAACACATCAGTAAAATTACAATTTAATAAATACCTTAGTAGGACTGTTATCGTAACTATGGCCCTTCCTTGGTAATGATCTAATTACTACCTTTAGATACTATGTAATGGTTCCTAAGTATATATTAAGTAATTAGTACATAATGATGTACTATAATTTCAATCATTTAAACAACAGCACAACCAGCAATCCTAATTCACCTGTTCATAATGGAATGATGTAACAAACATTTACGATATTTGGCAGACGTCGTTTCACAGAGCGACTTACAACGATCTCATTTATACAAGAGGAGAGTTAAGGGGGCCAAGAGTGGAGTTTGGTGGTGCTGAGATTTGCTCACAATCTTACGTTCAGAAGGCCAGCAACTTAACCACTCAGCTACCACTTCCCCCACAGATCTTCATTTGATTGGCTTAGTAGTGCAATGTGACGGGAGATAATAAATTTTTCACATTTGGAAAATTCTTTGCATTTCACTTACAAATAAATTTTTCACTTACTTTTACTGTGAATAAATAAATAATAATAAAAAAACAAAACAAAGCAGTTGACTGGAGTATTTTTTTTGCCATATATATTTTGCAGGAATCTAAGCAGCAAATCGATGAAATTAAATGACCAGGCTCTTTAATTTACATGTAGTCCAGCATCTTTTAGCGCTATTCAAATATAGTTACATGCAGATTGCATGCATTCAAGTAATTAGCTGTTTGATTTATGTATTTTTGTGATTGTGTTGATGATATAAAATATTAAACTGCACAATAAATCCCATTGCTTTTAAACTAACCATATATCAATATAGACACCTTTTTCTAGACTTCCCAAAAACTACCGTTGCGTTTGCTTGACAGGGTTACAACAGTGGCAGAGAACAGGCTGGGATGCAACTGGCATTTTAGTTTTGGCCAAGCTTTTGCATAATGATGAGATGAAAGTGCAATTACAAATGAAAGGAGTGCCATTATGTTTTCAATATGGCAGAATTAGACCGGCTTAGATGTTGAAAATGAAATATCAAATGGACTTTGCATTTTAATTTTGGCACCCTTTGTACATGGCTGTGCATGGAATTGCAAATGCAACTGAATTTGCATCATCTCAAAGGAGCCATGCAAATAATGCATCTAACTGCTTGAATTAGCATTTTGAATGAGCATTTTCGAATTAGCGTTTGAATTTGAGTGTAGTCCAGAAGATGCTGCTATTAGATAGGAATGATTAAATAAAAAGAAATACTTGATTTTGAAATGAAGTCAGAGATTAGCATTAACAGTACAACTAATGTCACTGCTAATACTTTAAACTACAGTAGTGTATAACCATATAATAATACACAATCCCTCCTTCTCCCAGCAAGCATTAAAGATCGCTCAGGCTCACCTTTTGCTCACGCAGCTTCAATCTCTCCTCCAACTTCTTGGCCTCAGCTGAGTCTGTGCTCCCCTCCATGCTCTGAGACTCGGAACTGCCCGAGGAAGGTGCAGCAGGCTGTTCTTCTGACTGTCCGTTATTTGCAGAGTCTGTCTCTTTCTCATCAACGTTCAGTGTTCCTGACAGCAGTGCATTCACCTTACACAAGGGAAATTCATGCAGTGTGTCATGGAAGTGTGAAGGAAAGCCAAAGCTCTCCATGCCTGCTCTGACAGGTCCACCACCTGGATACATCTGGATCACTGAGCCATGACCTTTCAGGGAAAACACAAGAAAGAGAAGGCAGTGATAATTCTGCACAAAAATATAAACAAATATAATCTACTCTGTTCCATGCTTTAATAAATACATTTAGCTCTGGGAAAAAAAATGACTGAACTATAAACGGAATAAATCAGTTTACTAATGTGCTTTTATTGCAAAACAATCAACTTTTGTAACAACCCCAGAGGTCTTTCTAATAATCTATACCTTGTGTGTGTTATATATATATATATACACACACACATACATACACACATACACAAAGTACAGACCAAAAGTTTATATATATTATATATACAGTACAGACCAAAAGTTTGGACACACCTGCTCATTAAAAGAGTTTTCTTTATTTTCATGACTATGAAAATTGAAGAGTCATACTGAAGGCATCAAAACTATGAATTAACACATGTTGAATTATATACATAACAAAAAAGTGAACTGAAAATATGTCATATTGTAGGTTCTTCAAAGTAGGCATCAAGAGAATGCCAAGAGTGTGCAAAGCCGTAATCAAAGCAAAAGGTGGCTACTTTGAAGAACCTACAATATGACATTTTCAGTTGTTTCACACTTTTTTGTTATGTATATAATTCCACGTGTTAATTCATAGTTTTGATGCCTTCAGTGTGACTCTACAATTTTCATAGTCATGAAAATAAAGAAAACTCTTTGAATGAGAAGGTGTGTTAAAACTTTCGGTCTGTACTATATATATATATATATATATATATATATATATATATATATATATATATATATATATATATATATATATATATATATATATATACATACACACACACACATATATATATATATATATATATATATATATATATATATATATATATATATATATATATATATATATACACACACACATATGTATATATATATATATATATATATATATATATATATATATATATATATATATATATATATATATATATACATACAGTGGGTACTGAAAGTATTCAGACCCCCTTAAATTTTTCACTCTTTGTTATATTGCAGCCATTTGCTAAAATCATTTAGGTTCATTCTTCTTCCTCATAAATGTACACATAGCACCCCATACTGACAGAAAAACACAGAATTGTTGACATTGTTGCAGATTTATTAAAAAAGAAAAACTGAAATATCACATGGTCCTAAGTATTCAGACCCTTTGCTCAGTATTTAGTAGAAGCCCCCTTTTGATCTAATACAGCCAGGAGTCTTTTTGGGAAAGATGCAACAAGTCTTTCACACCTGGATTTGGAGATCCTCTGTCATTCCTCCTTGCAGATCCTCTCCAGTTCTGTCAGGTTGGATGGTAAACGTTGGTGGACAGCCATTTTTAGGTCTCTCCAGAGATGCTCAATTGGGTTTAAGTCAGGGCTCTGGCTGGGCCATTCAAGAACAGTCACGGAGTTGTTGTGAAGCCACTCCTTCGTTATTTTAGCTGTGTGCTTAGGGTCATTGTCTTGTTGGAAGGTAAACCTTCGGCCCAGTCTGAGGTCCAGAGCACTCTGGAGAAGGTTTTTGTCCAGGATATCCCTGTACTTGGCCGCATTCATCTTTCCCTCGATTGCAACCAGTTGTCCTGTCCCTGCAGCTGAAAAACACCCCCACAGCATGATGCTGCCACCACCATGCTTCACTGTTGGGACTGTATTGGACAGGTGATGAGCAGTGCCTGGTTTTCTCCACACATACCGCTTAGAATTAAGGCCAAAAAGTTCTATTTTGGTCTCATCAGACCAGAGAATCGTATTTCTCACCATCTTGGAGTCCTTCAGGTGTTTTTTAGCAAACTCCATGTGGGCTTTCATGTGTCTTACACTGAGGAGAGGCTTCCGTCGGGCCACTCTGCCATAAAGCCCCGACTGGTGGAGGGCTGCAGTGATGGTTGACTTTCTACAACTTTTTCCCATCTCCTGACTGCATCTCTGGAGCTCAGCCACAGTGATCT
Organism: Silurus aristotelis; assembly: GCF_946808225.1. Classification (NCBI taxonomy): domain Eukaryota; kingdom Metazoa; phylum Chordata; class Actinopteri; order Siluriformes; family Siluridae; genus Silurus; species Silurus aristotelis. The sequence continues at coordinate 12,967,039 of NC_139588.1, forward strand.
TTGGGTTCTTCTTTACCTCTCTCACCAAGGCTCTTCTCCCCCGATAGCTCAGTTTGGCCGGAAGGCCAGCTCTAGGAAGGGTTCTGGTCGTCCCAAACGTCTTCCATTTGAGGATTATGGAGGCCACTGTGCTCTTAGGAACCTTAAGTGCAGCAGAAATCTTTTTGTAACCTTGGCCAGATCTGTGCCTTGCCACAATTCTGTCTCTGAGCTCTTCAGGCAGTTCCTTTGACCTCATGATTCTCATTTGCTCTGACATGCATTGTAATCTGGAAGGTCTTATATAGACAGGTGTGTGGCTTTCCTAATCAAGTCCAATCAGTATAATCAAACACAACTGGACTCAAATGAAGGTGTAGAACCATCTCAAGGATGATCAGAAGAAATGGAAAGCACCTGAGTTAAATATATGAGTGTCACAGCAAAGGGTCTGAATACTTAGGACCATGTGATATTTAAGTTTTTCTTTTTTAATAAATCTGCAACAATGTCAACAATTCTGTGTTTTTCTGTCAGTATGGGGAGCTGTGTGTACATTCATGAGGAAGAAGAATGAACCTAAATGATTTTAGCAAATGACTGCAATATAACAAAGAGTGAAAAATTTAAGGGGGTCTGAATACTTTCCGTACCCACTGTGTATTTATATATATATATATATATATAAAATAAATTAAGATGAATAAAATCTTAATTAAAACACAAAAAATTTATATAAATCCTGACGTTCATTGCACCCCATCTGTCATGTCTTTATTCCCCACTAGAAGGGTACACCCCACACTTTGAGAACCACCGGTTAAGATAAAATGCAAAGTGTTGCATTGTGGAACAGAACCCAGAAAACAGAGTGGAGTGACATGACATGACAGCATTAACTATTAAATTCTGGTGTTTATATTCAAAATACATTCCATACAAGGGTCACTGCAGATTGTACCAGTAATGTAGTATTAGTAATACTGTATGAGCATTGTTTTATTTAGAAATGAAACTAAGATACTAATAATATTTATATGCGATTCTCAAAGGACTTCAATTTCACTTTCACCAGTCTCTGAACAAACATATTACAGCAAGTCTTCTGTTACCTCCCATTCTCTCCATAACAGAACCAAGGACAAGTCCAGCACACGTCTCAAACACGATGATCTTACTTCCGGCATGAATGTTCCCCAGAGTCAGCATCTGAGCCAAAGTGTCATATCTCAGGTGACTGCAAAGGACAAAATAGACTATTAAGAGAAAGTTAGAAGCTATCCAGCAACAAGCCTAGAGTATAATTTCAGCTAAAAAGTTTAGTGTAAGGACATACCATACTTTTCCAGGTTCTCTACCATGGTACATTCGTGCCAGTATACGGGAGGTAGGCTTTAGTATGGTAATATTGCTCTCGTACCTGCAGACATGTAACAGCTAATAAGGATATCAAATATGAAATTGTACCTTTTAATTATGCACAAATAGGCCATTTCTTTTCTTTTTCCTTTTGTGTTTTTACTCACTTCTTCTTTTTCTTCTTGATGTATTTTTCCTGAGCAAATTCAGTTTTATCCCTGAATGTTGTGCTGTTGTTTATGAGCTGCTGAATTATTTCCTGAAAGACAAAAAACATACAAACAAACAAATGTACTCAAGGTCTTGTGTAGTTATGGACAGTCAACACTTACCAATAAGTAATGACTGCAGAAATATATGTCTTTCAAGTGTTTTCTGCAGGGGAAAGCTGATTCTGATTCTGATCTGTTTAGATTGTAATCATATTCTCTTCCATAACTATACTGATTGTTATTATACCAATACAGAGGGACCAGTATACCAGTGCACAATGAACATATTTCTTAGACATACAAAAAGGTAAAAGGCAGGCTATATCTCATTGGTCTATACATAGTTACAATTCCCCCTTGCCCTGCATCCACATTACTTTTGTTTGTACACATGTTTATCAAGAAGGCTGTTCATGAAAATCATATTTTACTGGACAAACTGATCCCCATGACCAAAAGTCCATGCAATCATTGACCTTCTGTAACCACTTTATCCTGTTCAGGGAACACTGGGTATGGGGTGGGAGTAGATCCTGAAGTATCAACCAGGGCACCATACACACTCACCTTCACATGAGGCCAAGTGATGAAGTATATTTTTGGAAACAGGCAAACCCAGTGGAAACCCACACAGATAGAGAATGAACATGCAGAACTCCCCACACTCCATCATCAGATTTCAGATGCCTTTCTCATCAAACTATTGAACTAGAACACAAACCTGGCCCTTCATCCCTTGCTCTTTGAGTGATTCAATATCATCTCTGGTCAGTTTTTGCGATTTGCCATCATCCATGATGTGTCTGTTATCTTGGCCTGCTTCTTTGGCCTCTGCGAAAAAAAAGAAAAATTAATAACCGTTAAGCACAGCATATTCACATCTGATGCATTTATTATATAATGAATCTGATCTCTAGCAATCACCTGTGGAGTCATCTTCAGTGTTTCTTGGTTTTCGTATATTAAGTTTTCCTCCGGTGTCCACTTCAAATGTCGAGCCATACAGTTCCCCGATGGCAGCATTTAAAAAGATCCACTGTTTCTCAAATATGATCTTCCTGAGATACAAAAGATAAACTTTTGTAGGTTTAGATAGTACAGTACCATTTTACATTTATGTTCTCACTACAGACCAAAGCAATAAGACGAATACAAAAATTAACAATAAACAGATCAAAAACAGCAAATCAGTTTCCCTAATTTTCCAATGACTTAACGACCAACAGCGGTGTTCCTAATTGAAAACTTCCTTGTTTTATAATAGCAACTCATCTGCTGTATATTAACAATTAATCCAAGTGGCTTTTTTTCTTTACATCTTTCAAGTTTATTTCCCAGGTATATTTTCATGCATATGTTAGGATGCGGCGCTCTCACCGCTGCGGCCCGGGTTCGATTCCCTGTCAGGGAACTGAACGCAGCCATTAGAGTTGCACAAGCCGGTGCACTCTTAGTGCCGGTCCCAAGCCCGGATAAAAATGGAGGGTTGTGTTAGGAAGGGCATCCAGCGTAAAACATGTGCCAAATTGAACATGCGGATCATGAATGCGGATGATCCGCCTGTTTTTTTTCAGGTACTGTATATAAACTCTAATGGATCCTTATTGCTGGTGTATTCTGTAGAAACTATAGTATTTTGTAAACATATGAATAGTTGGTTTCACAACTGGTAAATCTGTGGTGCCTGTCCCAAGATGACGCTTTACCCTTTTTTTGCTGAAATTAGTGTTGAGCCTGAGTTAATAGAGGTAAAACAATACAAAGAAGAAATAAATTCCACATTTTGTAACTTGTGTAGGCCTGATGTAATGGTCAAGGCAGCAAGAGTATTTTACATTAAAATGATGAGCAAATGTGTATCGGGACTGATACAAATCACTGCACTGCTGAAATGTAATTTAAACCAATGTTATGATTTTGCATTAACTTCACAATTATCAAGAATGAAAAAACAAGCTACACAATTATAATTCAGAGCACAGCATTCGGGAGTAATTAACATACACCATCTTGCAAACTTGGCACGATTAAATTTTTTTTTTAAATATCAAATTTTTACCCAAATTCACCTTCTTCATAATCCCTTTAAAAGTAGGAATATGCTTTGCATAGGTCTTTTACAATTAATCCATAGCACACAGTTTGAGATGATCCCAATAAAACTGTGTCTGAATTCTCTAAGACTTTATGTTAATGCATGGCCTTTGTGTCAGATTATATGCTTAAGATCCTAAACCAGGACAGTTGTATGGTTCTTTGACTGAAAAGCATATAATGTTACATTGCTGCAGTGGCACCAAACTAGCAGCTGATAAACAGGTCACATCCTGCGCTCCATGACCAAAGCAAAAGCAGGCCTTCAAATCAGTGAATTTATGAAAATCTGCCTTCATTTCATGTAAACAGTCGTGAGGTATCCGGAATGTGTAACATGCCAATTAGTCTGTCGTGTCATCTGGTGACTTCAGGAGATGGTTTGAGCATGCATTAGATAGCTTCCCCTTAAAAAGCTGGCAGCAGTGCAGGAAACAGTAACACCTCAACAAAACAAATGACTGTTAGATACATATGCTGACATACGCATGTATGAGAATATTGAGTCAAGTCAAGTCAAGTCAAGTTTATTTGTATAGCGCTTTTCACAACAGACATTGTCTCAAAGCAGCTTTACAGAAAACAACAGTGAAGGTGAATGGTGTGCGTTTGTCCCTGATGAGCAGCCGTGGCGACAGTGGCAAGGAAAAACTCCCTTAGATGATATGAGGAAGAAACCTTGAGAGGAACCAGACTCAAAGGGGAACCCATCCTCATATGGGTGACATCAAAAGTTTGGTCATAAATCTTTCAACAATACAGAACAATTTGTGATCATCATAGATCCAGCATCAGCTTCTCCATGCCAGGGCCTTTAAACTTTGGACTTTAAACTTTGACCATAATTTATATTTAAGATACATTATGGGTTGCATTAGATTTAACGCGGAAAATATGCATCATTTTATGTTTGCTTGGGCATTTTGCTCGACAATTTCTACATCTATAGGACACTAGCAACCTAGCTGAAAACAATATCAATCAACAACATACACTAGTTAGCGAAACTGAACAGACATCCTGAGCTCATCTTGATGGAAATTAAACCAATTTTTGCTCGCTCAGGTTATTTTATTGGAACACGAGGTTCTACTTACTTAGACCTCTCCACCTGCACGGATTTGTAGACATCTCCTCTTTTCAAAACCACGTAGTCTCCTTCATTTATTCCGCACTCCACATCACTGTCCACCACCGAGTCCGCCATTTCACACTCTCACCGATCAGATTATTTGAGTAATGAGCGAAAACTTCAAAACGAAACACATTCAGTGTAAACCGTTAACGAAAGAAAGCATATCAAACATCAGCCTAACAAACCAGGAGCCGGTGTATACAGTGTGTATGAGACATTTTCCACGTGCACACTCGCTGCCGCTTCCGGATGCCCAGGCTGATTAATCGATCGTCCTGGGTTCACTCAGGCAGGAAAGCGGGGAGATCGCAGATAAACTGATCCTCGTCAAAGGGAGTTCGCGCTCTGGTGCTTCTGAAGAGTTTTTTTTTTAAGAACCTTATAGTCTAATGCACAGCTTGTTAAACAATTGAACTCTCATTTTGCACATCCATATGAATTCTTCAGTAGAATTAAATAAATAAGTGGAGATAGAGAAATGATTAGCCACTCTTCGCTTACTTATGTGGGACAACACGGCGCACTTAACTACCATAGTTTGGTATGAAGCATAAAATTTGCCATTTTAACCCAGTTTTCCATTAATTCAAAATAGAAAACAGTCTACAAAGCAAGAAACAAAAACATGTGCAGCAGTGCCATTTGGACACCTAGGTTTTGGTAGGGTTACAATAGATTTAAAAGTATGTACCTTACCATTACACCTATATGTAGGTCTTTTACAAAGTGTTACTAGAAAGTTGGAAACACACTTGTTGAGAATGTCTTTAGAGAACTAAACCTGTTTCAGTACGAGTGGAGTGGAAGAACACGAGGGTCCTGCACAGAAGTCTTAATCTCAATCCCACTGAACACCTTTGGAACTAATTGTAATACCAGTTTTTATCCAGACCTTCTCACCTTCCAACCCAAAGTGTTCTTGTAGCTGAAAGGGCACAAATCCACGCTTTAAAATCTAAAAAGCCCTAATTATGAGAATGGAGGATGTTGTTTCAGTAAACATAGAACTACTTAAAATGAATGCTCATGGCTTTGACACGTGATGCCCGCATACCCATTTCCAATATTATATTGTGGTTTGGGTGTGCAAATAGTTGATTAATTAAACAATGATCATAAAAGCAAACTAACATTATGAGCTTTTGTAATTACACATTTTTAAAAAAATTCGTTATAATGTCATTACAATACTACATGTAATGTTGCTACAGTTGAACTTCAGCATCTTAGATTTGAATAAACTAAAAGTTTTGCAGATTTTCTCATTGTCTTTTTAGGCTTCTCCATCTCAGTTTGATTTTACCTCTCGAAAACATGGTGGTAGATGGTTTAGGTACATGTGAATAAGTGTATAAATATGTGAGCAAAGGGTCCTGAAATAGACTGTCCAGTTTTTCCAGATAGGCTGCAGATGCACAATGACGCTGACCAGGATAAAGATGTAACTAAAGATGAATAAATAAGATAATATGCTGCATGTTGGATATTTTACACCAAAAGCGACTGTGAAATCTCTAGGAATTACTGGGGAGGCAAAGAGGATGGCAATTAGAACCGCAACTGAAGCCGCAGAGAAAGCCACTAGATGGCTTTGGATTAAGAGGGCAGAACCGTGGGCAATTGCTACTGGGACACAGGCCGGAGTCTGATCAACCCCGGCTGGGTCGCCTGGACGCAATGACCCAATGACCCCAGGATACATCACTGATGATGTGTCCCAGTGCATCTGCATGATGTATTTTGTATTATTTAGAAATATCATACAGACCTGCCTGACAGAACTTTATAACTCCAGGCACTTAAATAATAATATAAGCAAATGTCATAAATCCAAATACAATTGTATTTAAACATGGAAGGCGTCATGTTTATTTCACTATCATTATACAAATGACTCTTCAGGATTTTAGGCTACATGTTTAATATAAAATGTAAAAATGTAGTTCAATTTCATAATACATTTGTATACTTGTTTGTAGCATGTTTTATTTCTTGTGGACAATCAGAACCACAAAACAAGATAAAGATGAAATCCCTCTAAGAAAAACTCACAGCATGATAGCATGATGAACACATATTAAACATATTAAATGTAATTAATATGAGATCAGTTGTGGCCAAACAATCATGTGCACACAAATCAACAAAACTGCATGAATACATTTAAGCTTTTGCTTAGCTGAAACTTCCAGGTCAATCTGAAACTCTCAGGAGTTTCCAGGACTATTCTTGCCCTCCTGTAAGTTTGTGGAAGAGTTCTTCATCTAGTGTTTCATTTTGGTCTTTGGATCGTGTTGAGAGGAAAATGTAGCCTCCGATGTATTCGTGAACCACTCTGCAGTCACAGCTCTGACAGGTGAAAGCTACTGTAACACCCTGGTCAAAATCAATAGTCACCTAAAAAAGGAATCACGATTCAGACAATATATTAATAAAAAAAAATTTCTGTAGTTCCTTTGAGAAAAATATAAGTTAAATATTTTCTAAATATTAACTTTTAGTCGTGTTTTGTAAAATGTAAAAAAAAAAAGAAAAAAGGGCACTTCAAGACGGAAAAAAGACAATGTGATTTTTTTGTGATCTCAAATTCCTGAAAGGAGTGGAACCAGATGTGGTCCTCAAGGTTTGGTGTGTGTCAAACATGCCTGGCCGTTATGCTCTAAACTGTGTCATTATCAAGGCGTTTTTGAACCATTTTTTATACCGTCTAGAAAACATTGTGTGAAAATCCCATCAGTTTCTAAAATACTCAAAGCAGCCATCTATTACATTGTCAAATTCATTGAGATCACATTTTTCCTATTATGATATTTGATGTGAACATCTAAAACTGGTTAATTGGATGAACAAGGAGGGTATACTATTAAAATGATTTATTTTTAAATAAAAACATTTAATTGTAATTTTACAGTTTACAGTTTTTCATTAAAATTTTTGTTGCAGAGATTTCTTAGGCTGTTCTCCTTACCTGTCTGATCTCCCAGTTCACATTCCACTGTTTCATATTGGCGAATCTCCACGTGGTCAGCGGCTGGCGTGTGGTCATGTCAATTCGAATCAGCCGGTTGAACGAGATGCCCAGTATATCATCTTTCTTAATTCCTTTGAATCTTTGTGCACACAGAAAGCAAGGCAATATTTTTTAATACAGGGAAAATATACAACCAGATAGATGACCAACAGCATCTTTAGGTACATTCGATAGCAACACAATAAAAAAACTATCAGTATTAAACAGCAAATGTGAGGTTTGTTGTAAAAGATACCGGTGTTAACAGCATGACCACTGAGGATTTATTTTACAAGTGTATGTTTAATAAAGCAAACAAAAATATCACCGTTACCTCACTATGTAGTACTTGATACCAAATTCTGGTAAAGACTGCCATGCTTGGATAAAACGCATTTTGGCCTCTGTGAGCGAAAGCTGGGAAATGTTATGATGCGCTTCCAAAATCCGTGAGGTCAGCTGCGAACCAGCAAATATATAAAAAATATTAGCAAATGCACCCATTGCAATAAAACAAATTACATTACTGAAGATTTCCCAGGTTAAATAGTAAGTTTAAGATAATTGTTTATATCTCATGTATGTTTTAATGATTTATTTAAAACTTCCTAAAAAAATTATCACAAATTACAGGACACAAAAAATGTATTTTGTTGTTTTGCTGTAACTGTTTTGATATCATAAGATTACTACAGGATTATAGGTACAGATTTAAAATAAGGATTAAAACTGAAATGTTTAAGACTCCCATAAAAGGTGTTTTACTATCAGAACAGGGCTGTACATTAAAGACTTCTTTACTTGCTTAGCCTTGTATTTTTTGGAGTATCGTGGAGAAACAAAGCATTCTGCATTCATGTCCATGGAGTCCACATCGGGAGCCGCTTGCCCCGGTGGGGGCGCTAAACTCTTCATCTGCAGAAAGGACTGGATGTTCTTCACCTCAGTGCGGTATGAGCTGTATGCCATCGTCTTGCCTTTAGAGGCCAGAATACAGGCAGCTTTCCACCTGGCATACTGCATCTCCTTTAACAAAGTTAAGTCAATAGGCAACATGTAAATGAGGCAAGGAAAATTTGAGAAGTCTTTATATTGCGGTGTATACCGAATATAAATAAACAGAATTTTATATTCATGCAGTAAAACCTGAATTAACTCACATTGTCACAGCGAATATACACCTCATTCATTCCATCAGCAACAGGCAGCAAAAGCTTGATGCCAAACTTTTTTTCTGTCACATTGACATCTGGAACAACTTCACAGCCTACATAAGTCATTGTGGATTAAACAAAATACACATTAATAATTCGCAGAGGAAATAGTTAAGATATTTTGACACAGTCTATAATGCCATTACCTCGCAGATGTAGCTGTTCTATGGGCTCCCCGCTGGCTGAATCTTTGTTTTTGAAATAGGAAATACTGGTGTCTTTAAACACAAACCAGTAATCTTTGAAAGTCCGAAGTAGTCGTTTGGGCCTGCAAAGTATAAAAAAAGCAGAATGAGGCATTAGTATGCGCTGAGGTCTAGGGAGAGGGGAAAAAAAATAATTACACTGTAATAACCATTTAAACAACCACAGTATACACAATAAGTTGCCTTTAATAACCTCTGTTCACCTAAATAGTTTTAAATTGTCTTCCAGCTTGGGAATATCTGTGATATCTTCCTAGAACAGAACAAAGTAAAAATAAAAATCACTTTTGGACTCTTGAAAATAGTATTGTGTTGAAAGATGTAAAGAGTGCCATAGAAACACTAGCTGCGATAAAAAAAACCTCATGCATACCAGAATCTTGTCTGTGCTCCGTCCTTCAAGCGTAGTCTCTAAATGAGAGAGGGCTGCCTCTACTTCATCAATATCAGGCTCGTCAGATAGGTCCGGAGGTTTGGATGACATGGTCAGTTTGCATATGTGATACTGAAATAAGCACAAATGTTCCAAATGCAATAGGTCTGTTTGTCAAATGCAAATACCACAATGCAGTCATGATTATGGGTTAAAAGGAATTAATTTCTTTTTTTTTTTGTAGTAGTAGTGTGGTTCTGGCAGTAGTGCCATCTGCAAGATAAAACAACAAGGGTCAATATTAACGCAATTAATGCAACTAAACAACTAATGCATTATGATTTCCATAGTAATAGTATAATAGTAATATGGTGACATTTTCTCTAAGGGGATTTTTGTGCAGTTTGGAAGGAGTCTCTAATGTCACTGGTTTCTTCTAGTCACTGGTAAAGACATTTTGTGACATGAAAACATCTGCAGTACAGAGGGCTTTGTGATTTTAATCTTTTCTGTAAACTAAGATTTTTTTTCTCGTAATAACATAAATAAATGGCTGATTATGGCTATATTGTAAACTAACTTCACAACAACTATAACCAAGTGTACAAAAACCTGCAATGAACTTAAAAATATTTTTTTAAACAGATAACTGTTGCTGTGGTATAAGAGAAATAAAACACTTGTGATAATCAATTTCAAAGTCAGTAATGTTCTTGTACCCAAGTTCACTAGAATTAAATCAGTTGTCTACTGGCTTAGACTTAGTGGCTTATAAAATACATATAAAAATTCATTTATTAATGAATTATTAAAAATTATATAAAAGCTGTGCTTTTTGTCAAAAATACTCTCACATAATGTGCATGTAAAAAAATATTACTACTTCAACACTTGGTAATATTTGAAATAAGCCAGTCTCTAAAATCCTGCTGTATGTGGCTTGGGGGATTCCCTTTCACTGCATTCTGCTGATTGTCTTTGTTCTGACACGCTTGCTCACATTCCACACATAAAGCTAATCTACCAAGCCCTTTGAAAAATCTATGCCTACAGTCACACCAAGCAGTGTATGTCTCGTCTCATTCCAACTTTTCGAGCAAAAAAAGCTGAAGTGCAATCCTGAATTAGTTCATTTACAAACAGCAAGCATGGTAGAGGATATTAACCACTTTTTTATATAGACCAGATGTAATCCACCTAAATCTGAGCTGTCAGATTAAATCTCAGGGTTATAAATTAATCTTTGTGTTTGTAGATATTTTTATATTTATCAAAAAAATGCCAGGCTGCCACTCTTGGGCCCTTGAGCAAGGCCCTTAACCCTCTATGCTCCGGGGGTCCCTTACGAGGGAAATATTAAGGTCCGTGAGGTCGGAGTGACGTGGGGCCGCCTTCTTGTGGGCTCACCACCTGCAGGAGGGACCGTAAGGGACTGTGCTGTGAAGATTGGGCAGCAGTCGAAGGCGGGGGCCTGCTTAGACTGCTGCCCCCGCGACCCGAATTACGGATAAGCGGGAGAAAATGAAATGTAATGAAATGAATGAAATGCCAGGACCTAGAACTAGAATATACAGACCAAAGTTTGTGGACAATTAAGATTTGTATGTGCTTTTTTTTTATTTTTATCTCATTTAATATTATACCCTGTTTACTGTTATAATCACCTCCACTCTTCTAGTAAGGTGTTCCACTAGATTTTGTAGTGTAATTGTGGGGATATGTGCTCAATTATCCACAAGGGTATTAGTAAAGTATGAATGTACAAATGTGCAGTGAAGTAGTAATGTAGGGTAAGGAGGGTGCATTTATCGTTCCAAAATCAACCCAAAGGTGTTCAGAAGGGTTGGGGTCAGAGCTCTAGAGCAAGCCACTCAAGATCACCCCTTTTAATCCATGTAAAAGTCAGGTATCCCAGTTCTTTTGTCCATATACTGATTGTGTCAGTCTGAGTGTTTGTAATAATAGGGCACCTGCAGAGAGGCAAACATGAGCATCTCCTCCTCAGTGCACTCAATCTCCTCCAGCAGAATGGACCAGCGTGCCTGTTCATACAGCTGTGTAATCCTTACTGCATCATACTAAGACAGAGAATATACAGTACAGAAACAATAAAAAAACATACAAACCCATTCGCTAACGCCTTCACATCACGTCCATCTTATGATTTTTAGAGTTAGATTGATATTGGATGCAGAAGATATATTATTGTGAATCAGTGTCTGCACTTTAATGATAATAAGTTGTTTTTTTTGCAAACAAAAATGTGCTAAAATAGATGTCAATGGTTATCTCAAACAGGCTATAGATGTGGCTCATAGAAGTAAAGAAAAGAGAACTGGAGCACCTCTTAAGCAAAAGCTAGCCAAACAGTTCCAAATAAATGCTAATTTGATTCTTACCTTTGGATTAAGGTCAAAGAAACAGTGATACTTGAAGCGTAGTAAGAGTCTGTCATTTTCCTGGATACCCTGCTCCATTAAAGAGCTTGAAGAATTCAGCCACCTACCAACACATCGATTGTTTATATAATACACTTTTATAAGTAAAGCTAATCAAATGTTTACATTATTCACTATTAATTTGTTGTATTGACTAGTTTGTCTATATCCATTAGTCTTGACCTCTCTATAATGTTCGTTTTCTTACCTTAATCTCTTTGTGAGGCTTTAAAAGAACATTTCTGCTACTACATGCTTACAAAATACCAATCAACTGAAATATTTTAATGTCAAAACCTCGCAGCAAGACAGTGAAAAAAACACCACTTCAAATAGTGGCATTGACGCTTCTGAGAATGAGACGATAATGAGTGAAGGCAGACACCTGTGTGTGATTAATGCTGGGTTATTTTAATGCTGTCTTGCAATAAACTGCTGAATGCATGAGAGCAGAGCAAATAGGATTCTGCCGCATGCAGAATGTGAGAAGAGTGCATTACTGTGAACTGTTTCCATTTGCTTTCTTTTTTATTTTATTGGAATTCCTGTGCTGGAAAGCTCTTATAGGCATAAATATAGCCCCAATCCTTTTAACAACAGGCTCCTGTGTCCTCATACTCATCAAACACACAGATTTTATTGGTAGTCGTTATTTTTATGACCGCTGCTTCTACAATGCTCAACTGCTGGGATTTTTTTTGGTTTGAGGATAATGGTGCAATATTTTTGGTGTTTGGTATGTACACCGAAATGGTCACTTACAATACAAACAAGACCAGTAATAGGCTTCTGTATAACATACAGTTAGTTGTTTTTCTAGGCCACAATCACACATAACGATTTACAAGTCGATATTTATAATAAATCAGAATGGTGATATCTTGCTATAAGTGGTTGCCAGCTTGTTCATAAATGTTCACCGTTCATGAGATTTCCTTTTATTTATGACTAACAGTCTAAATTAACCCCCCCCCCCCCAATCTGATTATTAGCCTGAATATAACTCTTACCCTGCATTGATGGTAGCTTTGTCCTCCATACTAAGAGGCTGATACATCTTGGCCAGCTCATCTGGAGGCACATTAGGTTGGCTAGAACTGAAAGGGTTTTCTCCAAACCACAGGCTTGTAGAAGTCATAGGGGTCCCGTTATCAGGGTCATAGGTTGCAGTCATTGTCCTACTGTAGTGTCCAGTTCCAACTGCATGAAATAAAACAAGTTATCCACAAAGCTTCCATCATGAATTAACTGTTAAATACAAGAGTAGAATATTGGTGCAGGTTGAGTGCTCCATTTCATTGTGTACACCTCAAATACATTACAGCCATCATCATAAAATGGCTTGCAATGTAGTCTAAAAACTAGTCTTATTTCTCACCCTAGCCTTGAGAGAGACATATGTCCTTTGAGAATCCATGAATCAGCCTGGACTAACTGAGAATTAATTTGATTTACAGTACTTGTTTGACTCTGTATTAAATGAGATATTGGAAAATGTTACTGAAATATATGAGTAAATATTATATTAAATTATTAATGTCTACTAAGTTTCTTACTAAGTTATTAAACTCAGGCCCACACTATGTTTCAAAAACTAATGAAAGGTCCAAAGTAGCATATGACTCTATTACCATGTTCTCTAAACAAAACTAAATGGATTTCTACATTTATGATGAATATAAATGCATTAAGTCCACCAAAATAAAACCAAGAATCTAAATAAAAATATTTTCAAACAAGCAGCAGCACTACAACCCTTTATATATTTTCTGCCTTTCGTTTTCTCATTACTGCTGCCACTCTAAAATCAGGTTGTATATATAAAAAACCCTGATGAGTATTTAGAGTAAATGTTGAGATTATAAAGTCATTTATGAGAACTTGTAAAAGCAATGAAAGGGTAACTTCACCCTGCTTATGTTACCTGTCCCACCAACAACATCCATGTCTATGATGTTATCATCTATATCCTTAGCTTTATCTTTTTTCTTTTTCTTTTTTGGATCATCTGGTGGTTTCAAGAGGGACAATTCTTCAGATCTTCTTATGTCTAAGTTGAATGCAAATATCCAAGTTATTTACCAATTCGAATGAGATTGTATTACTTCTATCATAATATTTCAACACTTACTGAGTGTTCGGCAGATTTCTGCTACAGATTTGAAGACCACTGATGAGAAACTGACTGGCAGTTTGATGGTCTTCATATTAGGAAGCTGTAAACACAGAGCTTTGTGCTGGGGGGTGAAACGGAGTTCAGCATCTCCCTGCACACCATATTTGTCTAGTGTCCAGTGAGTTTTTAGTAGCCAGCAGTTCTTCCGTTCCCACCACAGAGCATGATTAGACCAGTCTTGTGGAGCCTCTGCCACAAAACACAGCACTTTAGCACCTTACAGTCTAAATTAACTAATGTGTGTTTAGAATTACACAATTCTCAAAAAACAGAGTGACATCAGCATTCTGGCAGAAACATGGTGTGTGACAAACAGGAAATTACCAGATGTGTCAAGGCGATAACTTCTAATGCTGTCATTAAATCATACAATCCAGACCAATGACAGAAGTGGATGAGTCAGTTAACAATTCTCCAAAATGTTTGTCTACATTAAAAATTTTAATTAAAGTGAAATACAAATTAAATGATGATTTCAAAATTAGATTAGCATGCATGTTTCAAAATGAATTCAGACAGATACTGAACATGACAGGTTTATGAGTGTAACAAAACAGTAACAGAACTGCTACTATTCTAATAATCCTCTAATAAATTCATTAATGATAGAGGTGTGTAAAGTAAAATAGTGATCAAGAAAATTCCTTAAATAAGAGTCTTCAAAACATTTAGAATTGGCACAATTTATCCAGAAATGGTCTGTATCTAAAGAATGTTCTTTATTAAAATTTTACTTACAAATAATACAAATGAGAGATACTGTATTAGCTGGCTAGCTATGTTTCCCAAATTCCGTTGTGATTTCGGTAGTTATACCCTAGATTTATGAGCTTGTGTAAGTAAAAAAAAAAAAAGTCTAACTACATAATTAGCCATCTGGCAAAGTTGCTATTTTACACGTTTTATATACTGATCAGGCATAACAATTTGACCACATGCCCAATATTGTGTTTTGTCGCCCTTTTTGCTACCAAAACGACCCATTGAGCATTAACTTCTTTAGCAATTTAAGCTACAGTGGATCAGACCACATGGGCCAGCCTTCGTTCCCCACGTGCATCATTGAGCCTCGGCCACCCATGACCTTGTCGCTGGTTCACCACTGTTCCTTTCTTGGCTCACTTTTTATAGATACTGACCACTGCAGACCTGGAAGACGCCACATGAGCTGCAGATGCTCTAAACCAGTCGTCTAGACATTACAATATGGCTCTTGTCAAACTCACTCAAATAGAGATAATCATTGTTATTAACTCACTGGTCATGTTATGCCTGTTCGGTGTACAATAAGACAAATGATACCAAACATGAAAGTGACATTAGATTCAATGAATAGCTTTCATACTGATAATTATAAAGCTCTGGCTAGCTAGCCATGCTAATCTTAGCAGATATAAAATAGATCTCAATCATACAGTTTCCTATGAAGCACGGTAACCCAAAGATTAACTGGCTTACAGTCTTATGGGAATACTTTTGTTTGGACTGTAATAGTAATTAAAAATAAATGCTGCAAAGTTGCATATATTGTTTGAAATAAAAAAAGAGGACCATGAACCATGTACTTATATACACATGGACTGC
This sequence comes from Silurus aristotelis, assembly GCF_946808225.1. NCBI lineage: Eukaryota > Metazoa > Chordata > Actinopteri > Siluriformes > Siluridae > Silurus > Silurus aristotelis. Next base: position 12,982,819 of record NC_139588.1, read on the forward strand.
ACTCACTTACTATTACTTTACACCTGCACTTTACCAAGATAATACATAGGCTTTGGACATCTGTTGAAATACCTGTAGTTTTATTCTCTTGGATTGGCTGTGAAGTGAACTTCAGACCTTGTGTCTGTGAATAATACCATGGTGGCGGGAGTTCGGCACAAAGCCAAAGGCTATTGAAAGGAATGCAAGATAAACATGGACGCACCCAATGGTTTAAATAAGGAGTTAGTACTGCTCTACCTATCGTTCTACTTGTGTGCTTACCAGTTATGTACAATGTATAAAACTAATGCTAATATTGTGCAAAAAAACAAACAAAAAACAATTATATAAGCTTCATCTGTTCTTTCTTTGTAAAAAGTAAAACATTATGGATAAATTCTGTACTATTGGACAGAATGTGAATGAGAAGCCTTGATTTAAGCAGAACCCTTAAGGAAACAAAAAACCACTCACTGATCTTCTCCACAAGTTTTAGCATAAGCCCTCCAATGTGAAGGTCTCCCTTGACCCGAATTCTAAACTTCATACTCTCATCTCCTTCCCGCTGGTCCACTAGGATTGACAACTCCCATGTGTTCTCCATGGCTTCACCTGCAGAAATACAATAAAAATACAACTTGCTTGTTGCTGTCCAAGATTTCTCAGAAGTCAAATGCAAAGATAAAGCAACTCCATCAATTATGTTTGTTTATTAGGTCCACCTTCTTAAATGTTTACTATGCTGGTACGGTATACAAATAATATGGGACTGGGGCCCATATTTGCTATGAACATGTCAGAGGACATCAATTTTATCCATGAATGCAAAATGTCTGCATTACTAGCCACTGAACACACTTTTTTGGGGCCATTCTCAGCATGCAGTGACACCGATATGGTAATGTCTTGTTAGTACTGGTAGGAGTGTATCATGTAGCAACAACTCAAACACAAAATGTGGATATTTTCTACGTCTGGCAGCATGTAGTACAAGTCTACTCCTGTAGTATGACTAAATGCTTAACCCTAGGTGAGGTATTTAATCCTATTCAAATTGGAAAGCACACACAAAAAACATTAGCCATCACACAACACTGTCTGTATTTTGATAGACACAAACACTACCACAGCTTGTAGAAAAGGGATAACACTCTTTTGCTTTACGCTTTTTATGCGCTAATTCACAATTCTCAATGCATGCACTAATCATGAAGATCCTTCAAGAGCTGATCGTAGCATGTTGAAACAGGGAAACCACACACTTCAGTGCAGCGATTAGGAAACAAAGCCCCCAAAAAAGGTTCATTAATTAGGAATGTGTATGAGTAGTATTATCACAGAGAAAGAAAGGGAGTTGTCTGAGCTGTAGTGAGTGGTGGTCATCAAAGAAGGAGAGCAAACCTCCATCACTGGAATTCCTATCAAGCAGAGACATGCCCAAGAACAGTTAACAGTCAAGGGATCACGCTGTATTATAATGGACTATTCCTGAGTGTTGTTGGAACTATATTTATAACTTATATTATAACTTTATATTTTCCATTAGTACTGCTGTTTAAGTTGTCATCTCCTAGAACAGGTGAGGTTTGGATAGTCATGGGTAAATGAAATTGAAAAGGATTTTTTTTTAAGGTTTGAATTGTCTTACATCTATATGGATACAGAATAGATGTAAGTGGTGTGTTTTTCTGCAATTTGTAGCAAAGAATCCTGAAGAAAAAGTAGTATGATTGAATATTCTACCTGGTATAAGTAAAGTATCCTGGAGTGCACTAGTCTGTACCTGTTTATATGCCTTGAGGCACAAAAGGAAATGAACTCAAGCTTGGATCTTCACCCTCAGCAGAGAGATGTTCAAATCACAGGCATTGAAAAATGTAAACACAATCAAGGAGCATACATCGAACAGCAACTAACAGCACGAAACGGGTTACCATTAGTATTAAAACGATTGCATGATGCAAGGACGAACGAATAGTCTACTGGAACGATCAGTATGTTTTAATTCGTCCGCGTTCACATCACCTCTGCCCGATCTTACGGCTAGATAGTTCATTAGTCCATATGCAGTACTTATCCTTTCCTATTCTATGAAAATCCACCCAAAATGAAAATACACACTCACCAAACCAAAATCCGATATATTGCTCACACTTCCTCTCTAGTCCACTGCGGAATGGGACAGAGCCGCTTTTCAGGTGAGCAGGAGATAGAAGACCCCTCCCTTCAGGTATACAATGAAAAGGAAGTGACTACTTGCAGAAAAGTATTTTAAAATAGTAGTTAAGTGTAACACCAACGTGACAAAATAATACACCACAGTCCTTTTGACAAACTATAAACCATAATATTTTGTATAGTAGCATATGGGTTTGGACGTAGCCCAAACTAAACTTAATCTTAAACTGTAATCTTGCGTACCAGTGTAGATTTATTCATTGATAGAGACTCAAAGCACTTTTGTACCTCGCTCTAGACAAGGGCGTCTGCTAAATGCCACAAATGTTAGTGTAAACTAGAGCAATTTTGTTTGGAGATTGCACTAGCTAGATATGCTTTTGGTAATGTGCTGCCTTGGGCTACAAAACTGTCTAAATCTAAGGGTTCTCACACTCCTGGTAGCAAGGCACAACTTTAGCTTACAGAAAATACTATGCTCATTTTGTACAAAAGTGTACAACATATTCTAGGCAATACTTTGTACATAAATGAATGTACATTAATATTTTATTGACAAAAGACATTATGTATATGTTGGAAACTTTTTCTTTGAGATTATGCTTCATGTTGACCTGATTGCATCATGTAATTCCCTCCTTGGGCACTTTCATGCTGAGACTTTTGTTGTACTACAACCCAAAGATGTGCCTTTTGGATTCTTCTTTTTTTTTTCAAAACATTTTAGAATACGTTATCAATCCCACAGGGAAATTGTTATTTCTTCACATATCCCAGTGATGTAGGAAGCTGGGGTCAGAGCACAAAATCAGCCATGTTATAGCACCCATGGAACAAAAACGGTTAAGGGCCTTGCTCAAGCGTCCCAAGCGTGGCATCTTGGCAATCCTGGGGCTTGACCCCACTAATCTTTCCAATCAGTTACCCAGAGCTTTACCACTAATAATTGCTCCAATAGTGGACCTTTTTTCACCAAGCTTGCCAATTTCCCCGTAGCCCTTTCCAGCCTTGTGGAGGTGTACAATTTTGTCTCTAGTGTCTTTGGACAGCTCTTTGGTCTTGGCCATGTTAGTAGTTGGATTCTTACTGATTGTATGGGGTGGACAGGTGTCTTTATGCAGCTAACGACCTCAAACAGGTGCATCTAATTTAGGATAATAAATGTAGTGGAGGTGGACATTTTAAAGGCAGACTAACAGGTCTTTGAGGGTCAGAATTCTAGCTGATAGACAGGTGTTCAAATACTTATTTGCAGCTGTATCATACAAATAAATAGTTTAAAAATCATACATTGTGATTTCTGGATTTTTTAAATTTATTTTAGATTATGTCTCTCACAGTGGACATGTACCTACGATAACAATTTCAGACCCCTCCATGATTTCTAAGTGGGTGAACTTGCAAAATAGCAGGGTGTTCAAATACTTATTTTCCTCACTGTATGTATGTATGTATATATATATATATATATATATATATATATATATATATATATATATATATATATATATATATATATATATATATATATATATATATACAGTTACACAGAGTGTTAACCTGAGGTACTGTAGCCCTTCGCTCAGCTCAAATCAACCTGACCATTCTCTGATAATCTTTCACTACAAGAAGTTATTTGTTTCTTTATTGCAATGATTTAAATGCAAATTCATGCCACAGTCAAAATCGCTGCCATCACATTTTTCCTATTCTGGTGGTTGGTGCATATATTTATAACAACTGGTGGCCCCTATCTGCATGGTTTTATGCACTGCACTGCTACCATACATTTGTCTAATTAGATAATTGCATTAATGTATAACGTTCACAATGAGTGTAAATCTTATGTGTCAAAAATACACAGAAAGTATGAAACGCGTATGAAGAAGAATCTAGCTGATCTACTAAAGTCATGGTTAAATTAAATACAAGAGGAATGCATTTTGGAAACATACTAAAGAGACTTATTTATGCTGTATTAAAAATGTTGTAGACATTCTGGTCCACTAGAGGACAGTATAATTATACTCAGCAGAAAAGCAAACTTTGTGCAGCACTTGTTCACTAAAAATCCTACACATTTAACTGAGCCAGATTCCAGTCACTGAAATGTAATTGAAGACTAAATATAATTTATCTTACCCTTCATCTCCCAAACTTTAATAAAAAAAACACACATGGCAAAACCGTTTACAAAACAAAGGATATATTTGTCTAAATTAATCTATGTTACATGCATGAATGTTCTGATACATTTACCATATGCTTGTATGGACATATAAAACATACAGCCTGGCCTACAAATACAATTGACAGAAACCATGCTGACAGTAAAAAAAAAAAACAAGAAATGTTTTTAAAAGTATTTGTGTTTAATTTAAGTCCAGCCAAAAGTTTTGTAAGTAGCTACTGTAGACAGTTATTAAATATGACTTTTGAATCTAACTGATAATCATTAACGTAAATGCAGATCACTTTATTGCAATGGGACCAAATGACTGCATTTATGCAAATCCAATAGAGCCCATACCTCAATTAAAACCATATCTACAGTGAAATATGTTATTGACAGCATCATTGTCTCAGGATGCTTTTCCTACTCAGAACATTATGTCACATGTTTTGCCTTACTCAGGCTTTTTGTCACAGCTGAAGCAAGAATGGTTAAAGCAAAATACAGGAGGGGGAAATTTTAACCTGCATCAGTTTCTCTGTCGAAAAAGCTTTAAAGAGCCTTCAACTTTCAGCCAATGGTTCCAAACAAAATGTGAATGTCCTACATTCAATAGGGGAGTAAATACTTCTGCTGGACACTGATATTATACTTATTTAATTATAATTAACCTGATAAAAATGTCAGATTTAGCAATGACAAAGTAAAGTGCAGATTAATTACAATGCAGATAACAGTAAGCTGAAGGTGTTGATTGATTGCTTTAACAACACAAGCTCAAGATGTTTGCGTGGTTTACATTAGTAGCTGAGGGACAAAAAATGTGTGGAATTGTGAATATGATGTAGATTTTATGAGAAGACATTAATTTACGACTTTTCAAGGGGGGATTTCTATTGACACAATTTCCCAGCATTTTTTGTCTTAATAACTACAAGAGAAAGTAATACTGTTAAAAAACTGGTAACTGTTATGTCACTGCCCAACATGCTTATTGAGTCTTTTCCCTGCTTTTAACTGCTGTGTTTTATTCCTTACTCACCTCACAAGATAGTTTAGTTGTAACTTTTGACCAAATCTATATTTTAACAGTGAATTATACTATGAATGATTAACATTAACGAAACTTTTTAAAGCCTCTTTAGATGTGCACTTGTTTGGTTTAGAGAGAAAGAGTGGTCTGTGGATGCATGCCATGATGTGTATTTTAAAACAGAAAGCCAGCAGCCAGTGTCAGCAGTGGAAAGAGCATTTTGGCAGAAGACTAGTTTACTTTGTTTACTTAGATCTGTTTTTGCAGCATTTTCATGCAGAGATTCTGCAGCTGTTGTTTTAATGCATTTGGCACTAGGTGGGGCTAGTGCTGTAGAAGAGAGCTGCCTGAACTCCACTGAAAGACTCTCACATAGGCCAAAGTCCCTTAAGAAATCATTTTACACTTTGGTAAATGTAACATGGAATGTGGACTTGACCAAAATTTTAAGTGTCAAGGTTCTGTCAAAAGATCCTAAATATGCCTCATTAAAGCAGCCCCCATGGGAGATGTGTTCCCGTAAATTTATGCTTATTCAGACCAGGTGCTTATTCATGGACATATTCATTTTCTCTGCTTGAGCACAAATTCTGCATGGTCAACCCAACCAGGTACAAAACTGACACTTTTTTTGAAATTCCAACACCTGTGCCAATGACTGTAAGAGTGAAATCTCATTTACAGCCTTGGTAAATGGAAAGCAGCATTGAATATATGACCCTGAACTTAACTAATTCTTATGTTTGTTATAGTTTAGTCAGCCAATCACTGGAATCCTGTTGGAAAATAGAGGACCTATTGTGTGGACTATTGAATTCTTCCATAGCTGGTGCAGAAACTGTGGTCATGCCCGATTGCGATCTAAAACCTAAATCCCTGTTCAAAATCCTCGTGCAGAGGCCAGAAGGCTTAGACTGGGCCTGCAGTGTGGCCATTCCTTAAGTGGATCAGTCCATTAAGAAAAAAGAAAAGAAAACGTTGTTGTTTACATCCTCCACATGACCTCACTTCACCTCTTCTTGCTGGCATTCCTGTCATAGTTTTGACATTTAAGCACATGTACAAGAATTGGACAGGGAAAACATTGCCTAATCACCCCCAAAGGGCACAGGAGATAATAAAATCACCTCTTAACCTGAAAAGTTCATGAACTGATTAAAGGCTTTAGCTATATATATATATATATATATATGTGTATGTGTATGTGTATGCCTATCAGGCTTGGCTAAGTCAATACTCAAAACAAAGCACAGCTTAAACTAAAAATAACTACCAACCATTGCCTATAAAATATTAATGTTAATATTCACTTACCTCAAAAAACACACACATATGCACACCATTTGTTTTCCCTGAGTGGCATGCACACATTTATGGATACTCCAGAATACAAACACTACATGTATCACTGAAGTGCATCATTGTATTTCAAGGCAGTATTACAGCATTACAGTATTTCAAGGCAGTTACAGCCATGTAAACTTAGTTTTCTGGACTGCGAGCTTTTTTAAATCAAATATTTTGCTGTTGATGTCTTTATATAATAGTGTGTGTAAAGTTGTGTTCTCAAAAGCACTGTATCATGGTGTGTCTGCATGTGTGTATACAAGCACCTGTGTTTGTAGAAAACTGTTATCATCATATGCATAATGTTTGTTTAGCTTACTAGCTGTGAACTTTGCCTTTAGAGAATTGGATGAAAAGGCGTTATGTGTCACAGCCTTGTTTGGAGAACTGTCTTTCCACATGGGCTCAGTTCTACATGGGATCATATTCGTACAAAGTAAAGCAGACATTCAGCACTTCACCACAGACTTCTGTTGATAGAACATGTTCCTGAGACCTTCTGAAATGAAAGCCAATAGGGGTAGTATACAATGATTCTCCACCATATGCCCTGTCCACTTAAATTAACAGGGTCTTGCATCCAACAGCATCTGTTTCCAATAAGGAGCAAAAAGACGGAAGGGTGGGTACTTGGCTTTTCAGCGGAAAATACAGCCTACTGTACTTTTAAATAACTCACGGGAGACACAGGACGGATGTGGGCCATATCGTCTTATCCCCATATCTGAACTGCCACTTCTTCCTCCTTTGTACGTCAAATGTACAATTACGAAGGAATGCGTGTAACACTCTTTCTCAACAGGGTGGCACTTTGTGACGTGACCGTTTAGTGCGCTGCCCACAGGCCAAACTGACACTGACTCAGATAAAACACATACCATTATTTGAATGCTTACAATTTTTTTTTGTGTTTAAAAAGTTGCTATGTGTTCTGTTTGAAGAATTGCTCATCCCTATGACTAAGTGCCAGCAAAGTTGGAGAAATAACTCCCTGCAGATAAGAAGCACCATAGCTCCACCATAATTCAAAGCTTTGCCATAATTCACACTGCACAGCTTTAACTAAGGTGACTGTCTGTTACTGAGGCCAATTGTGTGTTTGTCCTCAAAATTGCTGGTGCAGCAGTGAATCCAAGGAAAAAAAGAGAGGCTAGCTAACATAATGATGACCTGCTTATATATAGGTGCATACAGGGCATTTTCATACTGGTCAGATATTCCTGGTTTTCAAATGTCAAATTCAAAGATGCAAGGCATGACATTAGAATATTCACACAGTCTTCAACAGGAGCCACATTGTGAAGTCTATTTAAACATGTTATTTGTCCAGAGAAAAGAGGAACATTGAGAGTGTTGTTGCCTCTAACAATGTCCAAGGTTTCTTTATTTAAGAACATGCTATTAAGTTGTATATCATTTTGAACACTTAACACCAAAGCACTATCACTATCATAATTTAATTGTTTTTTCACTAATAAATTATTGAAAGAAACCCAATGGACTTAATTATTTCACTATTTTGGAATACCACACTAATCCTTGGGTTTGAAAAAGTACATTCACTTGACTACCTTCAAGTAATCTATACACATGTTTACACAGTTAGCACATAAATACACAAATGGTGAGTTAGTTGCAACAAAAGCTCTTTACATAAAAAATGATTTGTTATCTTATGTATCTCAGGGGGGCTCTGTGAACAGAATGGCCATATTGAGGCATGATCATAAATGCAGTGCTGAAACGGCACTGTGAGGTGGTGTGTGAAACCATCTGGAAGAGATCTGGCATTTTTCAAAATCCATTTTTGTTTAGCCAGCGCAAAGACACACATACAGCTAGCTGCCATGCACTCTCCTAGCTGAATGAATTCCATTTTTCCATTCACGCCAGAGAAGGAGATACTGCGTTAGGCAAAGCAGAATCTGATAAGGCCGATGACAAACCAAGGGGATTGTTGACAGGCTCCTGACGTTTTTGGCACTACTTCCCTGACCTCTTCAGTGTGCTGAAATGTGGATCACTTGAACAGACTCCTCTTAGCTCTGAGATACCCGAGAAATGTGCTAAAGATAATGTTTTAACAGCCAGTGCCATGCTCACCTTGTTCTGGCCAGAGTTGCTTGCTAAAAGGTGTTTGCAAACGTTTTACTGCGGGTCTGATTTCAGCAGGGATTAGATGTACATGCAATGCACACTAGTAGCTTTTTCAGTATCAAGCAACAACAATGTGTATGTTTATATTTTTACTGCACTCCCGCAAGCCTGTTTCTTCCGTTCTAAAGCCATGGTTAGGGCCTGCTAATCCGAATAAACTTTTTACCATTCCAAGTTCATGGTGAGGATGTCGGGTTTCACACACATGGAAAAGGATTTCAAGCTATCGAAAAAATCCTTGGCTGCCCTTGTTTGAGATGAAATATTTAGATATATATTCAAGTGTGCTTGGTGCAGCCCTATAGCAAGGCTCCCCACATGCTCTTGCTGGCTGGCATGCCAAAGCCATTTGTGGTCATTTTCAAACAAACGAGCCCTGCTGGCACACCAATGTATTATTTAAAAATAATGTTTGGTTATTCTATTTAAACCGCCATTATTAAAAAGTTGTTATGTTTAAATTTCACCCTCTATATTACATATAGACGTCGAAGGTCAAGAGGATCTGTCAGCAGTGACATGAGGATTATCCCATTGACATTCCATTTCCAAGCTTTCTTTGCTCTGCCTCTACTAAGCAAGGTCTTGCTGTGTGCTGGCAGGCCAGGCATTGAGGAGCAATTACTGTCGCATTAGTGATGATCAAGCCATGCTGCTCAAGTGCACAGAGAAGCTACTGTTTTCTGCTCATTCTTTTTAACTCCCATCCTCCAAACAGCAAAGTTCACACTGCCTTAAAATCCCCTTATGAACTGTTAAGAACAAAGGTGCAGGTGTCCTTCAGCTGAACCATCATAAACGATTTAACACCTCTTGAAACAACACTAGAAATATGGCTACAGTATATTTTGTTTTTTGGGATGTTATCTTTGGCTTGTCATAGGGAAATGACTTAATTTTCTCTGTCCACACTGGATCATTTCTTGGTTAATGAATGCTCTTAACTGGTTAATGAATGCTTAAAATAAATCATGACAACATGCCATGATGTCGTTAATTCAAACGAATAACTACTCATTCACTAAATGGTATATGTCATGCAGAATTATACCAAAACAATAGTTTTAACATCTCTTTTTCTCTAATGAAAGAGTAGAATTCTTCACATTCCTGTTAGAGCCAGAGCAGGTAATGGATCTTAAGTGGGCAGATCTGCTTTGTAGCTGCTTTACTGGGATGGCCTGGTGTAGCTCTCAGCTTACAGGAACCTCTCTGAGAACAGCCTCAGGTGAAGGGATTACCGCTCTTGTGCATGTGGAACAAAGACAGCCTGAGTTCTCTCTCAGCGTTTACTGCCTTACCTGAAATTCTATAGTGGGAGTTTACACTGTTGCCACACGAAGGAGCTGATGTTCTATAAAACAATGTAAAAAAAATAAAAGCCACCTGATTTTACACCTTCTGGCTGTTGAGTAACTTATATTTTGTCATTTCATTTCTAACCAAGTAAGTGTTGATCTCTTGTGATATTAGGATATCAGTGAAATGAGGTTTGAGTTTACTTTTCATTGTCATCAAGGAAACAGGCATAGCACCGCATGGTTTAGCATTGGCGATATAACTCTTAAAAGTAATTCTTAAACTCTGATGTTGGTTATACAGAATGTGTTAATTGGGCATTTGATTAATGGTTTATCCTTTATAGTGCTTTGGGTCTCTGTGGTCAGACTGAGGGTGTGACTTTATAGCAAAGCCTCTTGAAACCATTTCTTTTTTTACACATGGCTGCAAGGGAGTCTTTGGTAACAATTAAGCTTTTAAAGATTACTAGACCCATCTATGAACACAAATTAAAGCCCATCTCTCACACACACACCAACCAACCCACAGTGTTTGGAGCTGGAGACCCTCACCCCAGCCTTTCATCTCAATTGCTCATCATGTGGAAATTGATTAAAGGCCTTTAAGATTACTTCCTCTTCACAAAAACCTCAGATTGGGGACTAGCTAACTGTTGAATCCCACTTCTTATTTGTGTTTTTTGTTAGAAGCAAATGAAGCGGCTTCCCAGTTTGTCTAGTTCGTCATCAGCCTCCAATACGGGAGCTGCTTGTGAAACATTAGACTGTTCATAAGGCATAGCACACCAGACCTGTGACAGCTCTGAGTGAAGCCAGTCACCCTCCAGACTTTTACACAAAGAGCTTGGGTCACAAAAGGTTCTCTGGACGTCTACTGTTGTATTTAAATGCTTTTGAAGTCACAAACAAGAGGG